>NC_080724.1:18785000-18937500 GCF_019097595.1 Hemibagrus wyckioides
TGCATAATAATAGGTGTCTACATTTGTATGAAAATGTCCTGGTTCATAAATAGATTTGAGTTTTTCAATCCACTGAGCCATTTTTTTGAGGGTGTGGCTTCATCCAGTTCATTGTTATGGTTTTTTGTGCATTTAATATGACTATAAGATTTTTATTTAACATGTCTCCCTTAAACAGATCACAAGAACAGCAACAATAAACACCACCATGACATGACTCGTGTCAGCTTGAAAGTTCCAGTGACCGACACAGTCTACTGATAGACAGCTCACGTGTTTATTTCTGTCACAGAGTGGGATTTGTGGGTCAGCAGCACAGGTATTTCTCCAGGTGCTCTACTACAACACCATACAACTGATCACAGGAGATTGAGAGAGGTTACTGAAAAATGGTTTATTGTGCAGCCAGACTTTATCTTCATCTGTCGTCTGACCTGCTTCTGCACCTATTCACAGCACAGGTATGAACCGTCATGCCCAAGGATGGCTCTTAACCTTTGTTTTAGATCGCTGATTGTTAACGCGACGTTAATCTTATTGTTTAACTGACAAAATGGCACCCAGACTCAGAATCATGGGAAATGTGGCATCATTTAAAAATGTAAAAGTAAACAACACAATCAAGTCAGATACTAATCCCAGAGCGTAATCTCAAACTTTCAGACTTGTGAAACTCAGTTTGGCCTAAAAGCCGTGTCTGTTAGGACAGTTAAAGACATGTCCTAACTGACTCTCTCTCTCTCTCTCTCTTTCGTTCATATTAAATTGAGTGAAATCCGACTGCATCAATTTCATTTATTTGAAGGTGTAGGAATTTATCATCAAATCAGAGAATGGTTGTGTGTGTGCAAGGGTATGATAGTGTGTGTGTGTGTATGATTGCACAGGTAAGAGGGGGTAGTATTGTGTGTGTGTGTGTGAGAGAGAGAGAGTATGATTGTGCAGGTAAGAGGGTATAGTAGTGTGTGTGTGTGTGTGTGTGTGTGTGTGTGAGAGAGAGAGAGAGAGAGAGAGAGAGAGAGTGTAGTTGTGTGTATGTGAGAGTATGATTGTGCAGGTAAGAGGGTATAGTAGTGTGTGTGTGTGTGTGTGTGTGAGAGAGAGAGAGAGAGAGAGAGAGAGAGAGAGAGAGAGTGTAGTTGTGTGTATGTGAGAGTATGATTGTGCAGGTAAGAGGGTATAGTAGTGTGTGTGTGTGTGTGTGAGAGAGAGAAAGAGAGAGAGAGAGAGAGAGAGAGTATAGTTGTGTGTATGTGAGAGTATGATTGTGCAGGTAAAAGGGTATAGTAGTATGTGTGTGTGTGTGTATGCAAGGGTATGATATGTGTGTGCAAGGGTATGATAGGTATGTGTGCAAGGGTATGATAGTGTGTGTGTGTGTGTGTGTATGTGTGTGTGTGTCTGTGTGCAAGAGTATGATAGTGTGTGTGTGTGTGTGTGTGTGCGCAAGAGTATGATAGTGTGTGTGTGAGAAGGTATGTGTTATGTCTTAAACGGCCTCTCATAGGACAGAGCTTGGCGCTTTGGTTCACAAAACACACACACACACGCACACACACACCTACAAAACCTGAATGACTAAAACTGATTTAATCACGAAGCTACATTGTATAGTTTAAAAAAGGGTAGTGAAAAAAACTCTCTTCCCCTTTCCTGTCTTACTTTACTTCCCAAATCTATTCTCTCTCTCTCTCTCTCTCTCTCTCTCTCTCTCTCTCTCTCTCTCTCTCTCTCTCTCTGTTAATGCGCCCTTTCATGTCATCTCCAGTTTCCTGGATTCTGCCATCACGGTGGTAACCCCTCCCTCCCTCCAGTCTCCCAGGTCCTGCCGGATGGGATGCTTTTGTATGGCCGCCACATTTTTGGGGTAAACTGATCCCCTCTCGCCTCCTGATCCTCCCAGCGGACACACACACACACACACACAGACTGAACACTGAACAGTAGGTCACATTTGGCATGATTCCAGAATGCAGGATTTTAAGAATTTGAGAAGAACATGGATGTATCACACAGATGTCATATTTGTTGGGTTGGTGTACTCTTCCATCAACATGCCCATAGCATTTATATTCTCTCTCTCTCTCTCACACACACACACACACACACACACAGAATGCTCCATCTGTGATGCAGGACATCTCAGCCTTGACTAATTTAACAGCTGCAAAGCACAAACACAGTGACAGGTAGACCAGGTGTGTGAGAGACAGGATGACATAAAAGGAGTCCAAGTGACGTTTCTTCCTCTGTTCATGAGGACGAATCTGTTATTATGGCTGCACTTTTATCACTGGGAGAACATGCCGAGTGTGGAGTGTCAGTGTACCTAAACTGGTGGTAGATGGTAGAAGTGGTAGATGGTGGTAGAAAACACATGGGAAAAAACCTTGCAAAAGAAATAAATTAATCAAATAATAATAATAATAATAATAATAATAATAATAATAATAATAAAAACACAGGAAATGTGTAAAGGAGTAAGTAAGTAAGTAAATAAATAAATAAATAAAATACTACTACTAATAATAATAAACAAAGGGAATAAGAAAAAGTTCTTTATTAATCAAATAAATAAATAAATAAATTATTATTATTATTATTATTATTATTATTATTATTATTTATTGAAAATGTTTTATAGAAATTTCATGATAATAATAATAATAATAATAATAGTTATTATTATTATTATTATTATTATTATTATTATTATTATTATTATTATAAACACAGGGAATGGGTGTGGAGTGTTAGTGTATATAAGCTAGTGGTAGGTTTTTACCATTTAAATGTAATTTTTTCCCCTTCTACGTATTCATTTTTATTTGGACAACAAATTCCAATTCAAATTCTAGACACTTTTCTATACCCATGGCACCTGAAATAGGGTCTGAGAAACCCCAAAGATGTGTGAAGCATATCCAGAGGTTTACATCATATTTAGTGCAGTGATGGAAACCAAAACATCATTATTCATGTTAAAATAAAAAATTATGTCAATAATTCTACTGCTGTTTACATAAAAAATGGTTCTGCTGGTTTTGTAATGAAACAATAAATAGAAACAATAGGTCTGGGACTGTGCAAGGTTTGAGAACTCGTGTTCTGTAATATAAATATATTGTACTTTTATAGACATTATTTTTATGTTTTTAATTTTATTAAATCAGTTCCAGTGCCAGACAACTGACATTGTTTCACTGTCTTCTCGTATTGTACTGGATGTTGTACTAAAATATTACATTTTCCACATTTTTCCACATGTAATCTATAGTGATCTGTAGTGACAAGTGAGAATCAACACCACAACACAAAACCTTTCATGTCCCGGCAATCAACACTTTCTGAATCTATTTTCATCTCCATTTTCATTTCCTTCCCAACCCCTTATTGTGGCTTTAGGTTGGTACCTGTGTGTGTGTGTGTGTGTGTGTGTCTACACCCTCAGGGGGTTCATACCGTAATCCCGCTGTGTGTACCTGGTGAACGTGGGAGTCAGAGCATCTCGAGTTTCCCTCAGTAAATGATCTGATTAAAGAAGTCCTTTCAGCGCAGCCCAGCCCGAAAAAAACAGACACACACCCCAGTGGAGGAGAGAAAGCCAGAGAAAGAATGAGAGAAACCAAGGCTTGGATAAGGACAGACAGAGGTGTGCCATTGCCTTGAGCTAGAAACCAGCAGACAATGAGAATATGACTGTCAACAACACACTCATGCTCAGACAGTCACTAGATTCGATCGCACGATGTTCTCAGTGGAAGAGAGCTTCGGAAAAATTTCAGAATCTCAAGACTTGAATGCTTTTGAATGAGATGGACTCAAGGTTGGATGAATTCTTTAAAAATCAAAGTGTGTACCCCCTAAATGGACATCCCAGTCCATTATAAGGCATGGCCAGGGCACTCTTTTACACCTAGCAAGTAGCTAATTCACCTAGCATCACGTTTTATGAGTTTTGAGAGGAAACCCATGCAGCATAAAGAACCTGAATCTAGCTCGAGCTCAGGATCGAACCCAGGACCATGCAGCTGTGAGACATAACAACCTATATAGATTTAACATTAAAAAAGTATGTTGAATGGACAAAAAAAATTGTATGCTTTGTGCCTCCTTGACTTGAGGTGAGTACAATAATTCCTGCAATGCTTCACTCTCACCACTTAAACAATATAAAAACAAACAAACAAACAATTATTACTGATAAATGAAGGTTTAGTAACTGCTTATTAATTAACTGCATTGCAGCAAAACTAATCCCAGCACCACTAGTCCCAGCACGACTAATCCCAGCACCACTAGTCCCAGCACTATTACTCATAGCACCACTAGTCCCACCTCCACTAGTCCAAGCGCCACTATTCCCAGCATCACTAATCCCAGCACCATTAGTCTGTGATGGAAATACACCTCAAGATATTAAGTAATCTATAAAAATTCCAGAAATTGTTATGATTGATAATAAATCAAGGCATTGATAATTGTTGGAAATATGTTGACCTTTGCCTGACCAATCTGTACATTTGCTAGGAAAGTGATTTAAACAGAAATATGCAGCTACAATATACACTTCATTATGGTAAGTAAATAGATAAGTACTGCCGACTAGCTCCGTTAAATCTTCCTTGGCTCCTGATTATTCATCGGATCTCCAGCGGACCTTCTGAACATGTGTATTAAGTGTCATGTAGCGAGCCAATTCAATGTTGAGGGCATGAGACAGAGGCCATAATAAAGCAACGTTCCCAACTAATATTGATCTGGAATCAGAGCTCCGCCTGAGTGATGACCTTATTAGCCTTCTGCGGCCAGTTGAGAAGGCCCGGTAGAGAAGCTGTGGGACAGATGACATCATCTCACAGTTAATCAGGGTAACAAGATCAAAATTCTGCGAGTGACGTGTTGATATTTTGGTGCCATCTTGAATCGTTGAAATTTCTATAAAACATTTTCAATTGTGCAAGATGAAGATGGCAACAACATGCTACCGGACTGCATGAGTACACTGAGCTTCTGCTAGGTGCAAAAGTTGCAAAGGAACACTTACTGATCCACAATCAACTAATATATGGCTCTGATAAAAGACAAATTGCGCGACTGTTTGCTAACCTGCTAATGGCAGTCTTTACAATAATGCACTCATCTTGATAAATCATGGTTTCTATTGTAACAGCTAGTCCAGAGGGCTTTTATGGATTTAAAAAATGTGCTGTTCATTATTAAAGCAGCATGTATAATTATTGATATGGTAAGCTTTGTGTAAGAAGACGGTTACACATCAGTGGAAGGAGCCTCCAGTGTCAGAGCTTTGTTAAAGTTTTTTTTTTTACACAGGAGAGTGTTCAGGACAGAGGACTCTGTGCTTTCTGTATAGTATAATATAACATATTATTTTGGTCTTATTGATTCCAAAACAGAGGGAAAAAGTGATAGGAACAAAAGAGCTGTGGAGTTCAGTAGAACCAAGTTAAGTTGTCTTTATTTGTCACATATATATTACTGCACAGTGTAATTCTTTCTTCATATATCTCATCCTTGGGGGTTAGCTTGGCGGTGACGGAACCCTGATCTTCCAGTCAGTGGCCCAGAGCCTTAATAACTTGAGCTACCACCACCTCACTAGTATCAGCACCACTAATCCCAGCACCACTTGTTCAAGCACCACTACTCCCAGCATCGCTAATTACAACACCATCAGTCCCAGCACCACTAATCCCAACACAACTAATTGTAGCCCCTCTAATTGCAGCACCACTAATCCAAGCACCACTATTCCTAGCATCACTAATCACAGCACCATCAGTCCCACTGCACTATTCCCATCTACACTAGTCTCAGCACCACTAGTTCAAGCACCACTATTCCACAACTCCATATATGCCAGCACCACTAATCCCCACACCACTAATCCCAGCACCACTAGTCCAAGCACCACAATTCCCAGCATTTCTCATCACAGCACCACTTATCCTAGCACGACTAATCCGAGTACCATTACTCCCAGCAACACTAGTCCCACCTCCACTAGTCCCAGCACCACTGGTCCAAGCACCACTATTACCACCTTTACTAGTCTCAGCACCACTAGTTCAAGCACCACTATTCCACAACTCCATATATGCCAGCACCACTAATCCCCACACCACTAGTCCCAGCACCACTATTCCCAGCATTACTCATCACAGCACCATTAGTCCCAGCACCACTTATCCTAGCATGACTAATCTGAGTACCATTACTCCCAGCACCACTAGTCCCACCTCCACTAGTCCCAGCACCAATGGTCCAAGCACCACTTTTCCCAGCATCACTAATCCCAGCACCACATCTCCCAGCACCACTAATCCCAGCAAAACTAATCCCAGCACCACTTTCGGGCCCTTAAACAAGACCCTTAACCCTCACTATCCATGCTTCCAAGTACTCAGCTGGGTAAAAGCCTAAAAGGGAACTGTTTTGTTTCAGGGCTTTCCACAAATCTCAGAGGCTTCCCCCCAGAGACACCAAGCAATGAACCATATTCTGGTGCTAAATGAAAACATTCCCCCCCCCCAGTGTGTGTTTGTTCTGTTGTTTGTACGTGTGCTTTGCAAAGTTGTGTTTCCCAGGTTTCCTCTGTTCTTCATTAACTTTTAAAGTGTTTAGCAGAGCGACTTGCAGAAGGGATTTGTTGTTTCCATCAAAAACATCCTCATGCTAGTTCAATAGGTCATGGTCCAAGAATACCATCGAGCTAAACCCTGCAGGAGAGAAGTTCCTACAGCAAGGAACAACACACAAGTCAATGTTGTTGTTTTTTTTTTAAAAAAAACCCCTAGTTTTCCTATTTGACCAAATTCTCATTATTTCCTAGTTTCCTGGTCTGAGAAATCCAAGAAAAGAAAGGAAGATGATGGACCCTGCTTCTCAATACTACAAAATACTCAACTCCTTTACATTTCAATTTCCTTACACACCCGAAAAAGATTAAGAAAACTCATGGAATGTTTGAAAGTTTTTATTTTTTTCACAACTCTGTATCTAATAGTAGTGTAAGGCTACTCCTTCACTGGAAACATAATCAGGTTAGATTCCAGTGCAATGCGAAGTCGAGCTGAATGAGAGAGTGGTTTGTTTAAGTGATTCTGTTTAAGTGATATATAAATTAGAACGAAACTGCTCCATAATCCCAAATTAATGAAAGTGGCCCAGTTCTCCTCCTCACCCTCCCAATACACCCCACCCCGCCCTCTCAGCATACCACTTTATGGGTTTAAGTGATAAGCAGTGTAAAGCAGAGGATTAAATCAAGCTATAGGATGCCTGTGGACTTGAGGAGGTCTCGGTCCAACACACCTGAGGACATCCACAAGGACGTCTGGGCTCTGAAAAGCTCGTGTATAGAAGTTCCTGTTTGGTTGGGACAGTCATGGACAGAAAATACTACAGATTTTTATATCAAATGGCATTCATGTCACTTCCTGATTTGCTCCAGTTCCTGCTTCCTCCTGCTCCAGTTGCACCCTGAACATTCCCCTTATCGTTTTTTCCCCCCTATTGTTGTAGTTTCTCTCGTGTTAGCCAGTCTATGTATCAGAGAGGGGGCCTTGATTTAGGGATGAGTTGCGTGTTGATCAACCAGAGAACAGACTCTGTGAACTTTATGCTTGGGTTAAACCAAGAACAAACAAAATATTAAAATTAAGACCACCATCCTTAAATAAATAAAAACCTTTCATCATTTGCCTGTCAGTTGATCCTCCCGTGTAAACATTTCCAGATTAAAAACTTTTTCTATTTGTTAAAGGATCAGGATAATAATGTTTTACCGATTCCTGGTTATTGGATCTGTGACATGTCTGGTAAATACTTTGAAGCTATCAGTGACTCTATCATAAAGACAGCAATGTTAGTGTTGGTTATTGTTATAGGAGACGTGTGAATGCCGTGCATTTCCCACAGTGATCTTGACAATATACTGTATGTTTTGATCAAAATTAAAACATTTTTGAACAAGATTTTTGAATGCACTAGATGTTGACTTACAGCCGTGTCACCTATATTCAGTGCCCCAACTTATACCTTTGCCTCCAGATAAATAGTTTTCCATTGTAAATCTCCCAGAAATCATCTGGCTTATAGTCTTAACATCAGGTGAATGATAGAATAGACTCAGAGTCTCCACACACAAATTCTATACATCATAATAAACTTCTGGATATATTTGAATCATAGCTTAATGTATAGGTTGTACGTCTTTGCCACATTCCTCCTTGCTTTTAGCTAAAACTCTCAAATGTCTGAAGTAAAATATGACCAGTATGTTCAGGTTCGGGTGGATTTCTGATTTTCCCGCTCATTTTGACCTCTTTAAACAATTTAACACTTAAATAAAAACATTGTGTTAGGAAAGAAGTGGAATAAATGTAGCATGAGCGTATATAGATTTATATCATACACATTAATAACACCCAGAAATGTGTTTGTTTGGATAACAGTTATATTATACACCGATCAGGCATAACATTATGAGCAGTGCCAGGTGAAATGAAAAAGACTGATGATCTCCTCATCATGGCACCTGTTAGCGGGTGGGATATATTAGGCCGCAAGTGAACATTTTGTCCTCAAAGTTGATGTTAGAAGCAGGAAAAATGAACAAGTGTAAGGATTTGAGAGAGTCTGATGAAGGGCCAAATTGTGATGGCTAGACCACTGGATCAGAGCATCTCCAAAACTGCAGCTCTTGTGGGGTGTTCCCGGTCTGCAGTGGTCAGTATCTATCAAAAGTGGTCCAAGGAAGGAACAGTGGTGAACCGGCGACAGGGTCATGGGTGGTCAAGGCTCACTGATGGACATGGGGAGCGAAGGCTGGCCCGTGTGATCCGATCCAACAGACGAGCTACTGTTGCTGAAACTGCTGAAGAAGTTCATGCTGGTTCTGATAGGAAGGTGTCAGAATACACAGTGCAGGACGGGTCAGGGCCAATGACACGGAATATAGTCAAGCCTGGTTTCAAAAGACGTACACAAAGAGTCTCTTCGGCTTATTTTTTCATCCCAGCAGACTGACGTATTTTTATCGTGATAAATCTACAAGTTGCTATGACCACCCTAACACCAAACCCTGCTATATGTTGTGCATCAGAGTAGGGGGGTATAATGAACCTGCCCTAATGTAGGTCAGGCCCTGAAAAAGCCTGGAATGAAATGTTTGTTTTGCTCTCCATTTTGAGCTTTTTAGCTAATTAGAGTCATAAATAAACTAGAATTGGAAGAAAAAATACGTCGAGTGACTGAACTTTCCATCCATAAAAATGACTGAAGGCTCTCTGGGGGTTTATCTCCCCTTATTCAAAGTCACAAATGGTTCAGTCTCAGTGGGCCATTTTAAATTGGGGGGCCAGTGGTTCTGTTGGTGTAAATGTAAGACATAAATATTGCCATTTAAAGCCTTGTATGTAACAGTGCCATATTCAGGGCTACACTATAGAGTTTACATTCGAACACTACATTCGTTCGAGCAATATTGATATAGATATAGAAAGAATGGAGTGTATGCAACATGAATTGTGGCACGAACAGTCGAGCGAATTCGTGGTATAGATCCAGGTGATAGTGTATCACCTGGGAGTCCAGGCTATGAGGAGGAGGAGGAGGAGGCCCTGTTCCCAAGCTCACGGCAGCCGCCTGCTGCTGCTGCTGCTCCAGCGTGTAACTCGAGCTCTCAGCCGACTGTCAGAAATAAAAAATCATTTGTCCAGTGCGAGCGCGGGGTCTGATTAAATATTCATTGCAGGAGGGAGACTCTAGATCCGGTGTCGCGTGTAAAGTGATCCTGACCGCTCCCGGAAGGGCGTCGTGGCCTCACAGATGGACAAATGGAGAACAAAAGTTGGAAGATGGGTTGGAGGTCTTGTCAAAAGACTGCTGCAGGGTAATGAGCGCTGCTGTCCGAAATAGAGTGAAATACATCATGGTTGTGTGGACGTAGCATCGAGTATACTTTATACTCATGTTTCTAAATTCTTGTACTTGTTCACTGTGCATATATACTAGTGTAGTAATCTTTACCATGTGATCTTTTAAGATTTCCTTTGTTCACTGACATGTTGGTCTATTATCACTACCAGTTACCCATAAGTCCATTCAGCTATCTGCTGATAGTGGTGCAGAGGGATTTAGCTCGATGCAGCAGTGCTTTAGTGCTTTAGTCTGTTCAGCTCTCTCACTTTGCTCACACAGATAGATGTCGACTATCACGTGAGCTTCAAACAAAGACACGTTCATGCTAATATCCCTTCCAATCATTTTGACGATGGCTGATTAGCTGAGCTATGTCTTTGCTGTGAGCTTGATGAAATGTAACCACTGTAACTGCTCTTCTACGACATCAGTACAGGTCAGGGGATGCAACTTATAACTTCTGATAGGAATAATAGAAAATACAGCACATACTAACAAAATAACACTAGTGGGTCATGTATATGCCTTGCACCTTCAGGATGGAGGTTTGTTCTCCTGGTACTCCGGTTTTTTCCCCACGTCTAAAGACATGTGCTGTAGGCTGACCGGTATCTCTCAGTTGGCCGTATCATGTGAATAGATGTCTGAGTGTGTGTGTGATTGTATCCTGTGATGAGTTTGTACCCCATCCCTGCCTTGTACCCCCTGAGATTGACTCCAGGCTTCCAGCGACCCTGTATAGCATAAGCGCTATAGAAAATGGATGGATGGATAGAGGGATTGGTGCTTGCGAGTCATTTAGGGATAGGAAGACTGTTCAAGAAGTTCAGTAAACCATAGCTTTGACATCAGCGAGAGGTTAATGTTAAGACAAAATAAAGATAAAATCTCTTTTAAGGGTAACTTTTAGTACTGAAACTGTCACTTGAGCATATATTAAAATTTTCAAAAAAGTTTTTATGTGTTATGTTGTAAACTGTAATCTAGAGCCACCCGCCATCTTCCCTGTCCAGAAACCATCCATGTCTCAGGAATTGGAGGACCACAAGGCGACCACTATACCCACCAGACATAGTGTTATTTTGCCCGGGGCCAGCAATCCAGTTCCAGTGAATGGTTTAATACTGAAGAATATGATATAGATCGAATGTTTTGGTTTTCACAGCCGACTGAACACCTTCGGGAGATTTTGGAGTGACACGTTAAACTGCGCTCCCCACCACCATCATCAAAACAGCGACTTGAGGAAATATCTTTGGGAAGAATGTGTTCATTGCTTCCAGAGTCTTGCAGAATGAATTGATGCCAATGCGATCTGAAGCTGTTCTAGTGGTTTGTATTGGCTGAACAACTTAATAACAGACTTTATGTTGGGTTTTTCCTTTAATTTGTCACACAGCTGGTTTTGATACCGTCGTACCATCAAAACCAGAATTTTATTTCCTTGGACGAAATGTACAAGCACGGATTTTTTTTTTACAGCATTTGTATTTTGATTATATGAGCTTTTGAGTTGTTGTTATCGTCATTTTTGTCATAAAGCCAAACAACCACTTCATCCCAGATGCATTTGCTGCCTTTGCCATTATTTTTTTGTTGATGATGAAATTTAATGAAATTTATTTTATGAAATGTGTCATCAGTTTTTGGATTATCCTGAACATGACTCAACAATTCTCACATCATCCCAATGTTCATTCCATTCTGCATTTGAGGGCAAAATGATCGTCCAACCCCATGTTGGGTTTAGGTTTGGACAGGTTCTTACATTTTTATGCAGCTGTAAGCGATATGTTGATCCAGGTACATGTCTTATTTCCAGAAACTATGTTGCAGAATCACAGGAAGACCACAAGCAGGTTGAATAACCCAGAAGCTAGTGTGCAGCTTGGAGCACTTTTCTTCAGTTCAGGTGAAACATTGAAGAAAATAAGTCTAAATTAGTCTGATTGCTCATCATTCAGGAGTCACTCCCATTCCCTTTTCATTAGTATCTCTTGCGCAATATGTCACTTCTTTGTCTTCTTTCCCACCCTCTCTCACTCTGTCTTTCTTCTCTCTCTCTCTCTCTCTCTCTCTGTTTGCTTAGTTTGACCTTCACCATCTGTTTTAAATAAGACCAGTGCTCACTTTTGTTTTTTAAAAAAAAGAGAAAAAAACGAAAAAATCAGACATTCTCTCTCCCTCGCTCAGCCCAAACAGTCCAATCTCAGAACTCCGAGTCGAAGATGGAAGCTTCAGCTGTTCCCAATTACCTCTGAAATCCCCCTCATGCACATATACACACACACACACACTGCTGAGGCACATGCACTGTATGCCCACACACATACTCACAGATACACACACTCCTGCTGTGTTTGTAGAGGACCGGGTTGGGGACACGGCTCAATATCAGAAGACTGGGAAGAGGAATGACTTGCATCTTCGGGGAGGAAAGAAAAACGGCAAAGATCTGACGATGTTGGAGGACGAAAAGAGACAGGTGTCCCACATTTGTCTGTTATAGCGAGTATCTCTCTCTCTCTCTCTCTCTCTCTGCCTCTGTCTCTCACTGTCTCACTCTCTCTCTCTCTCTCTCTCTCTCTCTCTCTCCTGATAGTAATACTGTGATCCATCATTAGCACTATCCCTTGCGGAGTTGCCTGAACTTGTAGTCTCAGTTAACAATCAATAAGCACATAGGTATTTATCACACAGTCACACACAAAATATTTCACTTACAGAATATTAGAATGCAGTTCTACATCTAATTACCTACCCAATAATGTCTTATAAATGGTCGTAATAATTGAAATAGAAATCCTGTCATTATATTTAATAATAAGCTAATAAAATATTTTATTGAGTAATACATTGTTCCATGTGTTTTCATGGCAAAGAAAGTGCTTAAAATTGCTTAGAAAAAGAAAATCAATATTTTTTACGCTTATTTAAAAATCATGCAAGCTATAAATATGCATGAACATAATAATAATAATAATAATTATTATTATTATTAATATATAAAATAATAATAATAATAATTATTATTATTATTATAAAGAAGAACAAGAAGAAGAAGAAGAAAGAAGAAGCCATATTTATATTTAACCTTTTTATATATTAGTGTTTATATATTAACACACCATTAAATTCTCATATCTGATTGGTCACCTTATCTTTCTTTATCTGCAGCTCTGACAATATTTCCAGCTGCAAATTTCAAGTCTGTATTATTGTTCTAAATGATAGAAATGATCATTTCTGTAGTACCAGTAAAATCACAGGACCCTGTATTGCAGATGCCCCACTTAATCAATACCACTGAGATCTACAGAGAAGCCTATTAATTTCTCAGCAGCATTTGTTGTTTGCATTCATAAAGTCAAGTGTACAAAAGTGAGAAAATGATGTTTCTAGCTGATAACTAACTAGTTTTGCATGATGTCTTAGTTAGCCTAAATTCCTAATCCTAAATTCTGATTAATAAATGCAAATATTCGTATTGTTAGCTAAGTCTAATGGTACAAGAGGACTATGCTGTTAAACATGCTGGAGAAAAAAATAAAACAAAATGATAATAATAATAATAATAATTATTATTATTATTTTGTTTTATTTTTTAAATAATAATAATATTAAATAATAATAATAATAATAATAATAATAATAATTATTATTATTATTATTATTATTATTATTATTATTATTATTATTATTATTATTATTATAATCTTGGGGTGGAAAAAATCACTTCACTTCACATGGGACCCCATCACATGTCCCATGTCCCACATTTTCCTATAACAGCACATGCCAAGAGATTTATTCCTTACACAGTAAAAGAAAAAATAATATAACAATTTAAAAATAAAAGGAAATAATGAAACAAGTTATGATGTTGAACGAAAGTCTGTGGAAAACTTTCTACAAATGGTCCCGGTTATATAAACACTTCCATAATCAGTATTTAGACAGCACCTAATTCACCTAAAAGTGCAAATTAGGCGAATAAATGATGATGATGATGGGGGAAGAAAGGTGAAGAGAGACGTAGAGGGAGTATAATCACGTATAAAACACTACTTCTTCTCAAAGACTTCAGAGGGAGGTCCCCTTTCCTACCCCACCCCGCAATCAATAATTACCCCCACCTGGGCAAACATTTCGCACCTCATAAACTCTCGCTTTCCGTCACACACAAACGCATACACACACAGTCTGCTAATATTTGCCTTGTGTGATCCGCTAAAACATCTCAAGACCCTTCACATCTGACAAGGTTTATACGAATTAGCCGTAATCCAGCCATGCACACTTATTTAATTAGGGAGTGTGTGTGTGTGTGTTAGACAGGGACCAATATGGTGTGTGTCTGTCAGTATATGTGTGTGTGTGATGGAGACATTGAGTGACTGAGTGTGTGTGTGTGTGTGAGAGAGAGTGAGTGTGTGTGAGTGTGTCTCTGAAGACCTGCTGGCCCCTGTTTGAAATTTACAGCTCTATGTTCAGGGTGCAGATGGCAGCCAGTGAGAAGGCGAGAAGGCGGTGCTGCTCTCACATTCACTCTTGTGGAAGCAATTAAACTCTCACTTCAGATGGCACTACACACGCTAAAAGATACACACATGGTGTGTGTTTGTTTTAAACTTTCTGCTTCATGTTTCTACGATTGCAAAACAAAAATTCTTACAATGCATGGAAATGAGTACACCGTTTAATCAGGCAGCAACTAGACGTCACCGTATCTGATGTTTGTGTATTCTTGGAATTTTCTGGGGCTATGTACAACATCAGGATTCATCGGAACATCGTGCTGCACCAAAAGCTTCTAAACCCAGTGTAAAATACAGTGCTAGATTATTTATTAAAGAGTTCAGACCTGACTGAGGTACTGTAGATAGCGTAATCTTTAGGTCTGCTAGGATTTCTCTTAACTAATCCAGGTTGCCAGGTCTTCCAGGAGGTTGCAGTCTGGCTGTAAAATAACCTGTCAAGCAGAGAATCCGAATCAACAAACGTCCCTGGAACACAAAATCGATGTTCATCTCAGTCTCTGGATTTGAAGCTTATGGACAAACCACATGCAGAAATATACACGAATGTAGAGGAGCTGCGTTTCAAGATCTGTATTTGAGTTTAGAACATTATAATGTTCTCTAACTTTTGTTAAATGTTACAGAGAAAAAGCTCAGTGTTTATTCTCCTCAATGATTTATAAAATTGTCAGGGGTGCCAATAATTATGTAACCAGCCATTGGCAGGGTTTAACCTTCTATCAATGGGTATGTTTTAAAGATTTTAACATTTCCCATATTTTAAAATCCTAAATATTCCTTAATATTATTTAACATTAATTAAAAAGAATTTAAAAGGCTAAAAATTTGTATTTATATGTCGAATTAATAAAATAACATTTTATATTTGTAATTATATTTATTTTTAATTTTATATTAATAATTCAATAAAATCTGGGGTTTTTTTTGTACGGGTTTAAGAGAATTGGGGAAAAATTGACATTAAACATTATTTTAGTGAGAAAAAAAACGAATTAAAAATATTTTAATTAGGCATTTAAAGCACAGAATATTTAAATATATAATATTTGTTAATATTTAATTAGTTAATATTTGAAGTTAAAAATAAAAAATCATTTATCTATGAGCTTAACTGGTTCATTTGCCTTTAAAATAATAATAATAATAATATATAATTGTTTATTATTTAATTATAAAGATTTTTTAAATATTTTTGTAAAATGCTTTTATACATTCATTACTCTGTGGAATTAGTCATTTTGTTATTTGGCGTTGTTCTTTGTCTTCTACCAAGGTTTAATACACTAAAAATGCACTTTAATATGCAAAAGTTACCCTATATTTTAAAATACAATGCTAATTTCTAATAATATGCAAAATATAGCATTAGAAATGTTTGAAATATTTACCGATGCGTTTTTGCATGAACTGTAAATCTTTAAGGTGTGAAGCGTTGATGAGAAGAGTGATGACTGTGGTCACACTGCCTCATAGTGCTTATTGTATGCATTACACAAGCATGAAAATAGCAGTAATGGTCAGGATAAGAGATGTGATTTTGTCCTGTGATGCCCCCCTCTGGATCAGTCTGGACAGATCAGGCAGAACAGAGAGGTCACATGGCTATTTTGGGGTCTGAAATGCTTCCAAAGCTGGGGTTAAGATCCACTGATAGGAAATAATTTTGTAAGTCAAGCGTCATGTTTTTTGTGAATTCGAACATTCGATGTTTTTCCAGATTTCAGTTGCATCTACACAAACTTTATTCATTCAGCAGACACTTTTGTCTCATCCACATAAGGTGAAATCAAAGACAGTCTGCCTTTGAGGACGATTCAGACACCGATATAATTTGGTTAAACATTCAGCAGTGGCTCTCTAGTAACCATATGTGTGTTGGAGCCCAATCCGAAACCATTCCACACACACAAACACAACCAAGTTTCTTTAGATGGCAAAATCCGTTTAGTTCCAGCACCTCAATTCTGATCATCTGGAACCGTGAACATCAGGAGACGGGCGATAAAAGGTGTGAACAGTGCTGTTATATGATATGTTCTATATCCCATAGAAAACTTTCTAGTTTCTAGAAGTTTCTAAGTTTTCTAAAACTAAAACTGTTATGCATTCAAATGTATTTATTTAGCTGATGTGTTTATCTAAACTGAATTAGAAATGAGGAAATGCAGGCAAAGCACAATACAAGCCACTAGAGGACAATGCAGTTAGTGCTACATTACAAGTTGTTTAACTGAGTGCTTGCAATAAATTTTCACTTAAACTAGTGCAATATGTCCAGTGCAGTAGCCTGTCCAGAAAAGGGTTGACTATTACCAAAGCACTGAAACTATAGACTTCTTCCAGAAAAATGGCTACAGAAAACATCACCATATCAACATGTTAAAATTTATAGAATTGATTCATAAAGTTCAGGCAGAAGAATGGCGCGTACTGTTATTGAAAATAAATCATTAATGCAATAAATAAGAGTCACTTTGGTATGAATGAGAAATAAATTAAATTAAATAGAAACTACAACCTTGACGAAAAATGATTGCTGATACTAATGCTTCTAAAACTACCAACACATACAGAACAAAAGAGTCTGTGCTGATAGTTTAACTTTGAATAAAAATATGTTTTAAAATATACTTCAATTAAACTTTATTTATTAATCTATGCTATGGCTTAATCAAATCTGACAACCGATTAGGCTTTACGTAAAAATCTACCACCTTTACGAGATGTCCTTTTGGCCAAACTTTGGCCAAAGGTTCTATGCAGAACTCTACAAGAAGGATCTATCTTACTTTCTCTAGAAGGTTATCTTATAGGTAAACCCTTACAGCTTTCTTCAACACCTTGTCTGTATTATGGGGGATGTTGTAGCTTAGTGGTTAAAGTGTTGGACTGCTGAACAGAATACGCTGATGTGATACGCTGATGTCAGCCCGAATCCCAGGTCCACCAAGCTGCCACTGCTGGGCCCCTGAGCAATGCCCTCAACTCTCAAATGCTTGGTTGTATAAAATGAGATAAAATGTAAGCCACTCTGGATAAGGGCTTCTGCCAAATGCCAGAAATGTAAATTCATTATATAAATAGTTAGAAGTTTAAATCTAGTCCCCTGAACGTTTCTATAAAACACTCCAAAAGGATCTCTAAGGACTCTTCATCTAAAGAAATTTACTTATTTTATCTGAGCGTGCATCATTTAGCAATTGTGAAGCCCATAATGATTCCAAAAATCCCTGAAAAACCCCCTTTCCCCCTCAAACCACTCCCGGAACCATATTGCTCTAAAAATTCTCTTTTGATGATGGAGATGAGTACCACTGTCTACCACTGTACTTCACAATCTCCTATATGATATGATAGCATTTGATTTATATCACTTTTTTTCCTCAACAAAGCGCTCAGTGACCCCTCGAAGCACCGTAGAGGGGGCGGAGTCATGCTAGAAGAGACCACGCCCACTGGGGTTAAAATAGAAAGGTTTCATTAAAGGATTTTATGTCGCTTCTGTCTAAGAGAACAAGTGGATTCGAACCATGGCAGGTAAATAAATAACTGTCCTCCACAGCATAATGGAGAGGTTTGTGTTTTCTTTTTCATCTGCTAGAGTATGTTTAGACATTATTATATACATTATTATATACATCATACATGACATAAACATTATTTCATATTACTGTAGAATTAGAGATGCATTGAAGGCACTTAGCACTTAGTGATTGTGTAATTAAAGTGATCTCGTGGACGGGTTTCTGCCATATGCTCACTTTTAATGAATTTCCATGAGATCAATAAAATCTATCTATCTATCTATCTATCTATCTATCTATCTATCTATCTATCTATCTATCTATCTATCTATCTATCTATCTAGATATCCATCCATCCATCCATCCATCAACCCACCCACCCATCCATCCATATATATATATGTCTGTTTGTCTGTCTATTTTTTGTCTGTCTGTCTATCTATCTATCTGTCTGTTTGCCCGCCCATCTATCTATCTATCTATCTATCTATCTATCTATCTATCTATCTATCTATCTATCTATCTATCTATCTATCTATCTATCTATCTATCTATCTGTGCTCATTTTGGCCGTACTTACACTTATCTACTATTAATATTATTATTCAATAAAAGTACACAGTGAAAGGAAGATGCTGCACATCATCTTGATATTGTCGCAGTTTGAATTAAGTTTTCTTTGATAATAAGTCGTGAAATATTTCCAAGTTGCTGTCATTATAATGTCATCGATCATCACACAGCATCAGTATCATCTAGCATCAAGTGGCACTGAATATCAGCATCAGAGCATTTTAACAGAGTATTAGACAGATACCTAATACCACTATCTGTGATGATCCTCCCCTATTTATAGTAATGATTATTAGTTTCGTTTCTATGGATGACACAGATAAACTCACTGGAAATCATTTAAAGCGTGAAGGTTGTTAGGATGAGCAGCAGGAGTCCGAGACCTCCGACAGAGACCAGACATAGAGATTTAATGTCTGTCCTGTTTTATACCAACCCTAAGCGCCAGTCATAAACTTTACCCTACACACACTTTTCCAGCAATGTGTGTGTTTGTGTGTGTGTGTGTGTGTGCAGTTACAGCGAATGGCAATGTTCTTTCTCAAGAGGTTTGGGCAACTGTCCAGCAAAACAATTAAGACATCTTCTCTCAGTGCATGGGAATCCTCGGCCCTTGCGTTGTCCTAATCAGCACTGCCGCCCTCCTCCTCCTCCTCCTCCTCCTCCTTCTCCTCCTCCACTCCACAGACAACGCTCAGCCAAATCGCAATGTTCTCACTGGTGGTCCCTCTGTGATAGAACGACTCACCACAGCCATGATGTATAGGATGAACTGCGTCCAGGAAGTCAGGGGGACGCTCTTAAAGCAACAGTTAGTCCGTTTATGTACGAGCAAGACAGCAGAGAGGGAAAGAGAAGTATAAAGAGAGATAGGGAACTAGACGGGGATCCTCCCAGAAGATTTTTTTTGTAGGCCTATGCCTGAACCCAGGAATTGTGCAAGCTGGCTCGTGGGAATCGTATTAATGTTTATTAACGTAATATATAAATATCTAGCTATCTAAAAGAATATAAAATGGAGTACTATGACACAATACACAGATCAGGCATTATGACCACTGACAGGTGAAGTGAATAAGACTGATGATCTCCTCATCATGGCACCTGTTAGTGGGTGGGATATATTAGGCAGCAAGTCAACATTTTGTCCTCAAAGTTGATGTTAGAAGCAGGAAAAATGGACAAGTGTAAGGATTTGAGCGAGTTTGATGAAGGGCCAAATTGTGATGGCTAGACCACTGGATCAGAGCATCTCCAAAACTGCAGCTCTTGTGGGGTGTTCCCGGTCTGGAGTGGTCAGTATTTATCAAAAGTGGTCCAAGGAAGGAACAAGGTGACAGGGTCATGGGTGGCCAAGGCTCACAGATGCACATGGGGAGCAAAGGCTGGCCCGTGTGATCCGATCCAACAGACGAGCTACTGTTGCGCAAATTGCTGAAGAAATTAATGCTGGTTCTGATAGAAAGTTGTCAGAACACACAGTATGTTACGGATCAGGGCTGTTTTGGCAGCAAAAGGGGGAACAACACAATTATAGTATTTTATTGTAAAGTTTAAATTTATTTCGCAGCTGTGGTTGCCGGAATTTCACTGTAAAAAATATAACATGGTTGGCACTGTCAGCAACTGCTTATGATAAATTACACTAAATAATGCTAATAAGTGAATAGAGGTCATTGTAAACCAAGGCATCATTGTCTGTCTTCAAGAAACAATTTTTTCCTGTACATATATTTTGTTTTAAAACACTTTGAACTGATCTAATACCTTGTCCAATGAACTCACAGATAAGTAATGAAAACAGCATGGTGGATAATACATGGTGGAATGAATAAACATTATGTATCAGGGCTTAATTGGTCTAGTTGGACAAGAGGAATGAGTCACGGAGTCTAGACTTGTGTGAAGAAATGAGATGATGTTCGAGGAGCATGTATGTCCATTGTGGGCTAATATGATCCTCTTTGCAGCCACAAAGCAGTGATTATGTTTTTTATATATCATCTACCGATTTATGTTTTGTCACATTGTCCTGTCTTGTGATCTAAAAAATATGATGAACATCCTACTCCATTTCCTTTCCACTAACTGATATGTTTATGAAGACTTTTTCGTGCCCTCAGTACAATCTCGGTTGCTAGGAAATCAATAGATCACAGCAGGAAAGTCATACAATACACTCACTGCCTTATATCACGGAAATCTGGGATGGAATTGTGTTGATTACATTTCTATAACTGACCTCTACATATTACATTAATGTGTTAATTCTAATACATTATTGTTTCCATGTTAAGTTGTCTTTATTTGTCACATATACATTACTGCACAGTGAAATGCTTTCTTTACATATCCCACGCTTAGGGGTTGGGGTCAGACCACAGGGTCAGCCATGATGCAGCACCGCTGGAGCAGGGTGGGCTAGGGAGCCAAACAGTGGCAGCTTGGCAGTGCTGGGGCTTGAACACCAGTCTTCCGGTCAACAACCCAGAGCCTTAACCATTTGAGCCACTACAACCCTTACACATTGACTTGTGTTGTCTGTAAGATGTTTAACCTTTAACACTTTTGGAAGGAGTCTCCAGTGTCAGTGTTTTGTAACATTCAAGCTGTAAAGTTTTCCACCAGGACACTTTGTGGTTTCTTTGAAACACGACAAGCTCAACTTACAGTGAAAGAATAAAGAAAGGCTGGAGAAAATGTCTGTAACTTATGTAACTAAGAGGAAGCATCTTGTTTTTCGGACATTTTTTGTGGACACAAACGTAAAAAGTCTTTCTTTAATGGAAAGAAAAAATGACTGAAAAAAACAGAAAAAACGCTGGCTGCTTTGTACTATTACAATTACTATTACTCAGGCATTGCTGATTTCCCATAACAGCACATCGCATCATGTTTCATTCCTGACATAACATGGAAACCTTATTAAACGCTTCTTAAGAAGAGGACACAGTCAGGAAGAAAACCATCTCACAGCCAAGCGACCACCATAACCAGTAACCAGGTTATAAATCAGCGCTAACTTCGGTGGTGATCCGATGCTCCTGCTTATCATCAGTTTGTCTCCATTGTCAGCAAATTCATGTCCAAATCCTCCCTCTTCCAACAAAGTCAATTAGATAAATTGAATTTCCGTTTCCACCTCTTTGGTGGGTCCAGAGTAACATTCCTCACTCTCAGAACTACATACTATTAGTTTCACTGTAGTATGAATGAATGAATGAATGAATGAATTGATGTATTAAGATTGAGGGCTTGTACCAGTACACTTCTATTTCATTCCACTGGAGGGGTGGAAATCGACTTATGGGACATTTTCAATCAGTGTAAAGAAATGAATGATTTTCTGGTTGTGAGTCTGATATAAAATGAATCAGGCTTTCAGTGAGAGATGTGTGTTTTACCTTCTGTTGGATAACCTTACACAGAACATCTTCAGATTTGAAATGCTTGCTTATGAACATCTCAGAGAGCAGAAATGGGTTTGATATCACCCTTTACTTTAAAGATAGAAATATCTGGGTGGGAAAAAACACTTTATGTATGTTTTTTTGGGGGGGGGTTCTATGTATACTGTATATTGCCTCTAGTAGTCAAGGAAAAAACAGAAATAATACAAAGTCCTGAGTGTCTACTTTCATATGAGCTTCATAATAACCACCACTGTGGAGTGAGACATGACAAAGACATTCAATACGGAACATGGACACAACAAAACAGGAGGAAACTACTTTTTACAAGGGTTTATCTCCAGCGTGTTGACCTCTGCTTAGCATTCTCTGAAATTTCTTGACTCATGCTCTTCTACAGAGGCAAAATGGCTCTACCAAAAACATATGATTGATCCATTCATGTAACTTTATATTTGTATATCTCTTTCTTTACAGAAATCCTTCCTGAGCCAACCACAGACTACAGACGATGAAGGGTCAGACCACATAACAGCATTTTTGGTCACTATACGTTTGGTCACTATACATTTATCTCATGATTTTGTAGCGCAAAGCCAGTTTATGGTGCTCTTAAGCTGAACATGTGGTTAAACCATGAAGGTTAGGCTTCACACTGTCACTCGTTAATTACATTGGTGGTTAATCATATGTGCACGGTGGGGTGTCTAATCTAAAACTGGTCTCCTTTCCATGCTAGTGGCTCTTGAAATTATTCTTACAAAGGATCGCATTTCACGTTACAATATTGTGCTAGCTGGCTAAATGTCAAAGTAAAATGAGTGGTTAG
Source organism: Hemibagrus wyckioides (assembly GCF_019097595.1). Taxonomy (NCBI): domain Eukaryota; kingdom Metazoa; phylum Chordata; class Actinopteri; order Siluriformes; family Bagridae; genus Hemibagrus; species Hemibagrus wyckioides. Next base: position 18,807,823 of record NC_080724.1, read on the forward strand.
CACTGTTGCCTCTCAGCAAGAAGGTCCTGGGTCCGAATCCCGGGTTTCTTTCTGTGTGGAGTTTGTGTGAGTTACTCCAGGTACTCCGGTTTCCTCCCACAGTCCAAAAACATGTGCATTAGGTTGATTTGTGATTCTAAATTGCCCATAGGAGTGAGTGTGTGTGAGTGTGTGTGGTTGTCTGTCTATATGTGTGGCCCTGTGATGGACTGGTGACCTGTTCAGGGTGTACCTCTGCCTTTCGTCCAGTGTGTGCTGGGATAGGCTCCAGCAGATCCCCGTGACCCTAATTAGGAATAAAGCGGGTATAGAAAATGGATGGATGATTTAATACACATATAGTCTCTTTCTTTCTTTCCACATATTCAGCATTGTTATGGATCTTAGGGATAAATATTTGTTTAATTTTAAACTTTATCATTTTTATTCTATTCTATTGTTTCTATATTTCTGTAAAGCTGCCTTCAGACAGTGTCCATTGTTAAAAGTGCTATACATTGAATATAAATTGAATTGAATTGAATATACCATGATGTGTAATACTTTATTTTACAGAGTGATGCTAACTCCTGATACTTCCATGCTGACTAGCTATTTCTACTAAATCCTTTCAGCAAGTTTTCCAGCAAACATTCTATAATTCATAACCAGCTAACAATTTATCTTATTTCAAATCAAGCTACAATGGCAGGAGCTGGTGTGGTGGTGGCTAACGTTGCTGCCTCACAGGTTTATGCTTCGATCCTGAGTTTAGCTCACCGTCTGTGTGAAGTTTCACATGATCACTCCATGCTTTTGTGGGTTTCCTCCCACTTCTCTGATTACCTCTCACCACTAGGTCAATTAGCTACACTAAAGTAACCTCCAGGATGGAAGGAGTGTGGAGGTGTGCATGTGTGTGTGTGAAGAAGAAAGTTTTCCAGCCCACTCTGATCATTGCCTCTACACCTCCAGTGACTCGGTTTGACACCAGAGAAAAAAATTCCAGCCCCGATTGGAAGCGACACGAGATTTTCAATTAAATACCACCGTGACGATTCAACAAAACAAAAGTCCATGAAAAATTGACCTCGAGCATAACTTGCACACGCAGGACAGCTCTGGTCATTGCACTTAATTAGGCCGCTAATCTAGCTCTAATAATCCAAACAGCATAGCGCTGCTATTTTATATGATCTATAAATAAAGCCTATGACGGTGAACTGAAATCAAAGAGAGCTGTCACGGCATTTAAAGCTCCACTGTGCTAAAGTAAATCTCCTCCTATCACACCTCGCCTCAAGACTTATCAACAGATTTCAGGATGATCAATGTTGCTTCACTGCTCAGCCGTGTGTGTGTGTGTGTGTGTGTATAAGAGCCTCCCTCGCTCTCCAGAGTCTCAGATCAGCCCTGCAGCTTCTCCTTATAATAACACTATGTGATGGATGGTGGCGGCGAGCTTGTTATTGTCTTTGCGCCATCAGATCTTTTACTCCTTCAGTGATTTTCGTCTTTTCTGTGAGAGGGCAGAGAAAACTAAGCTTGAAGGAGGAAACGGTCGCACTGTAGCAGCACTAGCTGAAAAACCCCACAGTGTTGTAATGATAAAAAATACCAGAGGATTTCTGGATCCCTCCCCTCTTGTAAAGTTGTAAAGATTTAGGTCATACATTTCCTTCACGCTTCCACATACAGGACAAGTTCAAAAGGGTTCAAAAAAATTTTTTTTAAAGAAACACTTTGGCTGAAATTGAAATACACACCATTTTCCACTTCCCCTAAATGTAATTGATCATTTACGACATGTTTGTTGTTTCAAGGTTTACACTGGAGCTAGGAGTAATGTTGATAAAAAAGCTACATTCTGAAATACTGCATGCCAAAAATTATTAGAAAGGAGAAGTAATAGAGAATTAATAACTTTAAATAATCTGTGGATTATAAATGTGTGTGTTTACTTTGAAAATTAGAATAAATTGCACAAATTTACTAACTAGCTTGCAATTTCTGGAGCGTTTGTGTACAAGGTGTGTTTCGCAAGCTTAGAAGTTAGGATACTAAAATTGTACCTTTGGTCTTTTCTTGCTTCAATATGTGCTTTTTAATCTGGAAATGTGAATACAGTGAATATTAACAAAAAAGGCTGCAGTACAATTATCTAGATAAGAACTACATATTAAAAATATTTAAGATGGAGTCCACTTGATGATAGCTCTTCAGCAGCTATTTAAAAAAAATTCTAATCAATTTTTATACTATTTTTTTAGCCAAACAAAACGTGACTGAAGTATAATATGAGTCTTTCGAAATGTCTCATGTTATTACATTTAACCCAAACTAATCCTAAATAAAGTAATAATCCAAGAAGGTTGCTTTATGTGAACTCGAATGTTGCTCTGTAGCGTTCCTCGGAGTTAAAGGTGACATTGGCCGTCCTCTCTGTAATTCTCGGCAACTCCCCTCCTCGGAGAAGAAGTGCGGTATAAATATCTGTCTGTGCGGTATAAACAGATCGGTCACAACCCCGAGCCAAATTAAACAACCAGATTAAGAGCTCTACACCGCTTCACTGCAAACAGCCACCATGCCACATCACTTCTTTTTTACTTCTTGTATTCCCTGCCCTTCTTAAGCACCATCGCCTTACACCAGTGACATGCTTTTTGTTGAGGTGTTGTGTTTTGTTTTGTAGGATTTTGCTTTTTAATGAAACTCAGATAGAAGCTGGAAAGGGTTATTATGCTTTGAGCAACGTGACTTGATCTAAACTGCTTTGACAAAAAAAGTTCATGGCTAAGAATAGTTGTACAGTGTAGGCGAAACTGACTGATGATCCATTAGCGGTAAGAAGAAAGCAAAGAATACAGGCTTTAATGCTAGAAATGCTAAAATGCTAAATGCTAAAATGCAGTCTTTAATGCACCATACACTCTTAGATTCCGATGTGTAAATTTCCCATTGTGATGAATAAAGTATCTATCTATCTATCTATCTATCTATCTATCTATCTATCTATCTATCTATCTATCTATCTATCTATCTATCTATCTATCTATCTATCTATCTATCTGTACCTTACTTGTTAGAATGGAACCATCAGGAGTACCTTTGCTATCTTTTACTTCAAAAGGCGCAAATTCCATATTTTTATTTTAAAATAAGGTGCACTATATCCAGAGTGTCAGGAAAAAATTCATATTTCCCTAATGACAATGAAAAGAGTGTGTGAAAAATGTCATTACTATAAATACCAGAGAACAAAAATGCTCAGGATTTAGTTAGGAATTAAATGCAAAATAACAACTATTTGATTTACTCTTTCAGAATACCTAGTAAACTGTACCATCCAGTTAGTAATTTCAGTAACTTACCCCTATAGGTGCATATATTGTACCTTTACACTAAAAGTAGTATAGTAGCAGTAGCATAAAGGTGCAATATACTGTATATCCACATTTCTAAGTGAAAGGTGTGTGTTAAATGTGCAAACTAGAATCACTGCAACAACAAAGAAGAGTGTATTAGTGGCATGAATTGTTATATATATATATATATATATATATATATATATATATATATATATATATATATATATATATATAACAAATAAAGCAAAATTCAGGATTTAGGTACAATGCAAAGCAGCACAGTATTCAATTTCGCCATATCTTAGGCATTTAAAATTAATGCGTCAAATGAACTAGTTGGAGATAGAAATCCAGTTAGATGCAAATGAACACGATTATTAATTCGATTTAGGCTTTTCCTTGCACCCCTGCAGCACATGGTGTCTTCCTCTCACTCGCTGATGCAATAACGCATGCACTTTAGGAGGACAAGATAAGAAAGTTCACGCGGGTCAGAACAAATAAATAAACAGCGACTATCTAAGATCCATTAAAAGCCCTTCAAGAACGAGAAAAGCCATGCACTTCTGCACAGCACCACCACCAGCAAACACGTCAAATATCAAAATATTTTTATTCACAATATAATGTTGTCCTTCCAAAAAGAAAACATGTGTACGGTGCAGAAAGTTGCACTTGGAAACAACATACGTCACCAAAAGGCATAAAGCTTATCTAAATAGCTTATATACATATGTTTTTGCATTAGAAAAAAAAAGTGATTAAGCTAGATTCATCTAAATAGAACAATTGCATAAAAACCACACATTGTAGTTCCTCGAACCAGCAAGGAAGGAAATGCGAGGTGAATAGAGTTTTAAATAAAAAATACAGTTTCTCTGTACAGGAAGACGCGTCGCTGGTCCCTCCGTTAATTCCCACCTCGTGCCTTTTCTTTTTCGCTTTTTGAACAAGAGATGATGTGCTTTCGGTACATTAAAAAAAACCCGGAATATATTTATATTAAAAAATAAAACTTGTCCGTGTTATTCAGGGTAACAGTCCTCTCAGGATGCGGTGGTGCCGCATAATCTGGTGGAGTTCAGCATCTCTTTAAGCTCGTTTTCAGGTTTCCCCGCCACCATGAACGGCCACGTCTGCGAAAATAAATAAATAAATAAATAAATAAATAAATAAATAAATAAATATTCTTTAAAAAATCTTTCTTTCTTTTTTGTTTTGATTAGAATTATTTTTTAAAAAATAAGTTGCCCCAAAATTACGTTCTAGAGAACCAAATGGACACTGAGATATTTTATTCTTTAATCTAAAAGTGTAATTTACCGTAAATACGCAAACAGAAAATTTTTTTTAAAAATGAAGAAAAAAAAACCGTGCATGCAAAATTGTGCCCTTTTTCCAGTTCATATTTCTATGAGCTAGGCCCGCAGACTTGTATCTGCAACTTCAAGGATGAATCTTCCTCTATTTTATTTCTTTTATGCATTAAATGAGTTTACGCAATTGCATTTCAGCTGAGACACACACACAAGCTCACAGAGAAAAAAAGGGGTTTAATAAACTCGTATACTCGTATATTCTCTGGGCTTGTGCACACGGCTGTGTCAGAGATTGTCGTTTTAAACATTTCCAAGCATGCAGAGATAGATGTCTACATTCTCCTTACGCACACAAACTGTTTATGAAACACTAAAATAGTTTTTGGTAAAAAGTAATTAATTAATTAACGCACATTGGCATTCAACCTTGTAAGTATTAGTGCAAGCCTTAAATGGGTTAAATCAGCACCAGTAACATTTTTTTAATGCATGCATACACAGTTGAACACATCAGCGCGTCTCTTACCAAGTTAACGGGATGGATGTATCCGTGCTCGTGCTTATCGTTGGCCAAAATCTGGCGCAGGTGGGCGATGTAACTCGAGGCGAGTCGCAGTGTGTCCAGTTTGGACAGCTTGGTGTCCGGTGGTACCCACGGTAGCGTGGTCTTCAGGCGCGAGAACGCCTTGCTCAGCACGCGCATCCTCGCCCTCTCGCGCGCGTTCGCCGCGTTCCTCTGTACTTGTTTGCCCTCGAGGGCCGCCGCCACGGCCGCACCGGACACCGCTCGGCGCGAGGACGCGGCCGTTTTGCGCCGCTTGCCCGTCGCGTGTCCGGTGAGCTCGGTGGACGCGGATCCCTCGCCGTTCGAGCTGTCCTCGGCGCTTTCGCGTGACGCTCTGGTCGCCGTGTCCCCGCCCGAGCCGAACGGCAGCAGACCGTCCAGCAGTTCCGCGTCGTGGAACTCGTCCGCGTCGCTGATGGAGCCGGTGGACATGACGAGTGGTGGAGAAATAAGACTTGTCGAGCTTTCAGCCCAGACGGCACTATCTTAAAGCATGTGCCTTATGTGTAAACTCCGTGGGTGTGAGATAAATGAAACGTGGAGCAGTCAAGATTGTCGGAACTGCCTATTTATGTGGCGCGCGCATGGGCGGGACGTGATCACACAGGGGAGGAAACTCCTGCTGGGAACCAGAGGACGGACACACACTCACTCACTCACTACACACACTCACGTCCTATGTTACTCTTAACTGTACTGCACTTATAAATGATTTTACTCTAACACACCTGACTTTAACGCATCACATCCCAGTGTTTCAGAAGCATCCTAGACGCTCAGGCGAAGGGCACTCATCTCCTTTCCTTGTCACTGGCATGGTACCTTAAAGGATACACATTTTGTACCTAGAAAGATACATGAAGCGTACCTTAAACTATTTTAAAGCTACACCATATTTACACTGTATCATTTACTGCAAACTTTTGTCTTGAGGCAGTCTTGGGACGCTCAACCCGGGTAACTAATAACCATTGGTACACTACAGGCCAAAAGGTTTGTGAACGCATATGTGGCTCTTCCCCAAAGCTTGCCACAAAGTAGGAACCACAAAACCGTTAGAATCTGGGTTTAGAATGAACCTATTCCAACATGTCTCTGTGCACAAAGTGAGATCCATTAAGGCATGGTATGTGAAGAACTCCAGTAGCCAACACCCCAGGCCTCCTCAACCACCTCACTTAATGCTTTTATAGCTAAATGAAAACAAATTTCTATAGCCACACTCCAACATCTAGTGGTAAACCTTTCCAGCAGAGTTTAGCTCATTATATCAGCAAAGACAGAACTATGAACTGGAATGGGATGTGTATGAGATGATATATTTGACTAATTAGTGTGTTTTCTATGCGTATGTACAGCCAATATCACATATCTGTAATGGACTGGCATCCCATCCAGGGTGTATCCTTGCCTCATGACCAGTATTCCGAAAATCCTCATTAGGATAAAAAGACATTCCTGGACAGAAAACACCAAGAATGAATGTGTAATAGGTACTGTGTGTACCTTACTATTATCTCTGGCATCATACTAGTGTGTACTTTACAGCATCTTTTTTACTTATTTATTTTTGATGCTTTGTATACACCGTTCACCACGACAATAATTATACATACAGATCTTGCTTGAGTTTGTTTCTGGATTCCTTAGAAAAGCCTTCACATGTTCAAAAATCACTGTCTTATTCCTGATTCTCAACTTCCTGAATCATTTAGCATTTCCCCGTTATTAAAGCACCACTTCCCCAGGAAGCAGAATAGAAATAAGGATGCCCAAGTCAAATTCAGTTCAGAAATTCAGTTCTCTCGCTTATAGCAGTATAAGAATCAGTTCTAGACAGAAAATCTGAAAATAAAATGAAATAACTGAAAACTACAGTATGAAGTTAACATTCACAAGGAACAATAAGAGTTTTGCATTATTTCTACGATCATGCTGTGACTTTTGCTAAGTACAAGTTCTTAAGTAATCAATAAAAATATTCGCTATTTTGCTGCAACATTAAAAGACAGACAAAGATAAATAAATAAATAAAGTTATGAATAAAATAAAATAAATAATGATATGTAAATAATATAAATATCAAAAAATATTTCAATATATCAAAAATAATTCATAATCCAAAAGGTCAGAAATTTTTTAAAAATTATGTCTTAAAATCACAATTTCGCTCAAAAAACACACACAAGCTGTGTCTATTTATAGCTCCGCTGTTTACATAACAGTCTAATGGCTATGATAATGATATGCCTAATATCCGATGAGCTCGTGATCCTGACCGGAAGTGGGAGCACCTGCTCGCGCCACTGACTCAACAGGTGGCGTGTTGAGAATTTAACAGCGGACAGCGAGGCTCCGTCACCGGAAGCACCGTTTACACGTGCGCGCGCGCGCCGATGTGATGCCATGCGATGTAGAATAATTATGAAGATCTCAGCAAACTTTCAGCCCCGTCTGTCTGTCTGTCTGTCTGTCTGTCTGTCTCTAACAGGATCTCCCTCCTCAGAGGCTCACATGAAACCCTGGCGCCTCGGAGCACTAGGATGTAACTGATACCCCCCGCGCCCCACAACACCGTGTTTGGATATTTAATGGCACCCCCGCCCTACCTAACACAACAACCCCCCCCCACCCCCCCACCACCGGCCCTGCGCGAGCCAAAACATCCCGCGTGCGGTGTGGAAGTGGCGCGGTTAAAGAGCGGCTCTGAGGGAAGCTGGAGATGGGGTGATGATTGCTACGACACACGCTGTAAGGAGAAAAAAAAATCACTTCGCCTAGCCCTAGTTCATTAAGCTCGAGGTCGAATACTAAATGGCGCTTTGCTCACTAGATGAGTGCACTTAGTCCGAGTGCAGTTCTTCAGCCTGCTTAGTGCCCTACAGGTCAGAAAAGAAGTAGTCTGATATCCGGCCCATTGATAAGCACACTTTATCACGTCACTGGAGAGGAAACAGGGGTTTAGTCTATACATAAACCAGAGATATGATTCTGTAGAAGGCTGGAGAAACCTTTCTTACTACGGCAAAAACCTTTCTATAATTCCTGCATTGACCTTATCTCATGTTTTGTGTAAAATAGATAGATAGATAGATAGATAGATAGATAGATAGATAGATAGATAGATAGATAGATAGATAGATAGATAGATACTTTATTCATCCCAATGGGAAATGTACAACTTCCAGTAGTATACACAAGCACAGGTAATAAGGTAATAAATAAACTAAGATAGGAATATAACAAAAAATACTAAATACCCGAATATAAGGGTAAAAAATATAACAAATATCAAAATATAACAAGATATAACAAAAATATAGCAAATAACCTATAATAAAATAAATATAACAAAAATACTAAATACAAATGTATATGTCCCCCATTTTTCTTTGATTTATATCTTCTCTTTTTTCTTCTACTTTATGTTCCCTCTTCGGACTTTACAGAAAGGCAAGAATTTACTATTACTTATTATCTGATTAGTGTAGATGAATTCAATTATTTAAAATATTAAAATATATTTAAATATTAAAATATTTAAATACATATTATATATATAAATACTTATAATAATAAATTAATATAATAATATTATAATAATAATTATTATTATTTAATTTTTAGACTAATTAAATCAAAATAATGAAAGTTTCCAAATCGCTACCTTTTCATTTCATGTAATATCTTTACCAAAAGTGACATCACGAGAATACATGAGTAACAATATGACATGTTATTACATGCAAAGCTACATCACCTATTACTGACATATTTTCACTGGTGTCCACAAAAATATAAAGAGATCTTATTCTTATTTAGCATTTCCACTGCCCAAATTGCAATTTTTGAAACTCATTCAGTTTCATCTATCATAATCATGTTACATTTTAAATATTTTTGTATGGTTTTGCATAGTGCGTGCCATCCTGTTTTGCATTTTTCACGTGACATTTTGTCAAATCTTATTATTTTGCAACAGATAACCGCTGGTCTGCTTGTCCGCTAAAAGCGCGAGGTGTGAGATGGCGCTACAGGAGATGGGTGATGATCCTCCAGAGATCTGACCCCTGACATCTCAGAGTTCCGGTATCTCTGAGGCAGCGAGCTTTTCCCTCTATCACTCTCGGCCATCAAAACACCCTTAATCTGGCCCCAATTAGCTAGTCTACTGACCTTCCTCAGACAGGGAGGGCTCGTTAACGGTTTGCTTTTAGTTGCAGTGTCATGTAGCTTTAAGTAAGCTGTTGCACTGAGGAACAAACAAACATGGGCTCAGGGCAGGAATCAGGTAGCTTTTCTCAGACCCTGGATTAGATGCTGATTTTCTCAGACAAATCCAGATTCTTTATATCAGTGCATTGATTAATTCTCAAATCTGATTGGTCAGAGGCTTTTGATTCAGGCTTCAGGCTTTTGATTTGATTCTATAGCAGCATCGCTGAGAGAAGGCTGATAGGTTTATTTTAATGCACAAATATATATAGTGAAGAGATGTTTGTTTAACGTTTTTGGAAGGAGTCTCCAGTGTCAGGACTTTGCATAAAACTGTAACCTAGTTACAGATGTCTAGATGTACCTAGATGGATGTCTAAGTTAATATAAGTAAAAACCTGCATTTCTATTGGTCTTATTCATTTCAAGAAAAAGGAAAGGAAATGACCCATAGAGACAGATCTGTCCTAAAAAAGACCCTAAAGACCCTGATAACCCTGATAAATGAGTTCTTTTTTAGTGCCAGTATATTTGCTATTTGGCTCAGGCACAATAAGATGCTGAAGACAAGAAACAGCAACCTAGATACTAGATACTAGCTTTGTTGCTCACCCACAGTGACGTGAACAAACATTTTCACAACAAAGCGACTAAACCGAATCTCTGTTTTACTAACGTGATCTCCGCTCTCTCTTTCTCTTTCTCAAGGGTGGGCTTGTAAAAGGAAAATAAAAAGGAGAGATGAAAGATTAATAGTCGTAGTTCAGTGTTAAAGCAATAGCTTAAAATAGCCCCAGTATTCCCGGACCACAAATCCAGTCACAGATCTGGCTCACACTCATCTTCAACTCCAAATCCCTGTGAGAGAAAGAGCGGTCAGTTTATTAACTATGATCTTCGTAGTGCTTGACCCAATCTACACAAAGGTCACATCTTTCCAGCATCATCGCATGTAGGGATATGTGAAAGAGTTGGTCCATTTCTACATGACTGTAGCATCTAATATGAGGAAGATAGGCTGTCCTTCAGCGCTTCCTCTCACAGATAAAAGTCACAAGCAAGTAGCAAAAAGTCATTTATTTTTAAATTTTCCCTTTACCCCAAATGTCTGTTTTCTGACCTTTGCTTCGTTGGCAAAACATGGAACTCAGATAAGAACTAATGGAAGTCGGTCTCAAAACCCAAATCCATTCTGTAAACATAACGTACACCTCAAACAACATCCAGTCCTTAAAGCATCATCCCACAGATTTGCTAAAACAAAGCATGACTTACATGAGCAAAACTTTCCTGTGTAGCAAAATGCTGTAATGTTGTTGGGCAGCCATCTTGGATTCCATTTCCATCATTGGGGGTTGATTTTTATGCTAATGGCAAACATTTTTAAAACATCTGCTGAAATAATCAATTCATGTAGACCAAAAGGTGACAGTCACAACATCAAATGGACACATTTAGCTAGCGAAAATGCAAATTATACACCTCAAATTAGCAAAACTGCTATAACTACTGAAAAAGTCTGACACAAAACAACAACCTTAAAGTTATTAGCAAAAAAAAAATAAGACAATAATTAAACAAAACAGAAAGAGGTGACTAGCAAAATACTGACATTTCTGAGCTAAACTAATATTGCCGATTAGCAAAAAAAACTGACATGAATTAGCTAAACTGATAGAGCCGATTGACATAATTTAGCTAAACTGGAATGGCTGATTAGCACAAAACTGACTTAGATCGGGAAAACTAGTGTTGGTCAATTATCAAAAACCTGACATGAATTAGCAAAACTGATAGCATTGATTAGCAAAACAACAAACTGGCTTGAATTAGCAAAGCTGATATAGCTGATTAGCACAAAACTGACAGGAATCAACAAAGCTCCTGTAGTTGTTTAGTACTAACCTGATAGGAATTAGTTAACTAGTACAACTAACTAGCACAACAACTTAGTTTGTGGTGCTTATTTGCCTTGGAGTGGATTTGAGCTTTAGCTTTGTTTTTAGCACCAAATGTTTTGCCTTGATTCAGCGGAAAGGAAATTATGGAGTTTCCACTAATGATGATTTACACAGTGATGCTGTACTTGGCAACAGAAACGCATCAACACAACAAAAAGGTCTGCTCCAAGCTAGCTTTCGGTCAACAATAGCGAACAATCCATGACGGCTTTCTCTCCGTAATGGCAGCGTGTAGACGCAGAGGAACAGGTGAGGGGTGAAGCTGAGGTTAACATTCGAAATGAACGCAGCATGATGAAGGAACTCTTGGAGTAAACTTAAGCTTTAAGGGAATACTGCTAATTAGCCTGACAAGGTCAAAGGGTATTGAAACTAGACACTAACTAGCTAGCATCCGAAGAAGAGCTGAAACATGCCCACACACACTAAACGAGCAAGATGACAGACCGGGGCAACTGCTCACACACTCCATCTTAACACTGTCCAACCGTGATCACGTACTTTTAAGAAATGACTACGATTAATTTGTAATATTACAGCTGTGATGTTAAATCTTCTAAGGTCAGCTATTTCATAAACATCAGTCAGCTCTCAGCTGGATAAAGACTGATGGTAGTGTGTTGCATCACGTCTTCACTCCTACTTTAATGAGGAAGTTTGGTAAAGTGCACGTTGTCTGACCACAGCGGGTTTGTTCCTGACCTTCGAAGGCCGCAGAATTCTCCAGAAGGGACACTCGCTGACAGGGAGGAGAGGGCGAGCGCTGTGTGACGGGGTGATCGGTTGTTGGATATTACCGTGACGCCTCGCAGCTGTGCCCTGTGTGTTGAGTGTGTGTTTGTGTAGGGTACTCCTCTGCATAGGAACTGCTCATTGTCAAGGTCAGTGTCCACTCAAGGAATGTCTGAACGTCCTCAGGGAGGTGACAAAACACCGGATGGGATTGTTTTTTCAAGAAGTGTAAATGCTGCTTCATTAAAAGAACCTAATGAATCTTTTCATCTATCATGTCTGCATTGTATGCGTAATTTCTGATTAGAATTTCGACATGTTTTCCTGTGGAGAAAATCTCACTTAGAAGAAGAGTCTAAGGGCAATTGTTATGCAGCATCAAATGTTTATTTATGTTTAATTTCTTGAAATCCTGATGAACGAATCTCTAAATCTTCAACGAATAGAATTTAGTCGCCTCAAACCTCAGAGAAAGCACAAGTGTGCACAATTTTTTTACTAATCCAGTGTGTTAAAGGTTAATAAACATACACCAGCTTTGCTTCGAGATTCTCTAACGTCTGTCTCATCATAAGACGGATATATTATTATACAGCTGAATATTTTATGCGGCAGCTGCCCTTCCTCTATAAGCTGGTTTTGCGTTAAAGGGTTTTCTCTCCTTGCTCAGATTAGCTTTAACTTCTGAGAAAAATTTTTTTTAGCATTTAGCAAAATGTGTACCCTGAGTAGTATAAAACGAATAAGAAAACAGAAAAAAGCAAACCTAACATAGCTAGCAATAGTTAGCTAAACTGATAGAGTTGGCTAGCTAAATACTGACATGCCTGAGCTAAGCGAATATCGTTGATTAGCGTAAAACATCTTTTCTCTCCTTTTCTCAATACAATGAAAATCCTTGTCCATAGTAATCCCACTACAGTACAAATGTGATAGATAGCGCTCTGGTTGGAAAATACTGAGTAGCACTTTAATAAGGCCCGAATTTGCCCTTCTTTCCCTTTTCTCTTCTGAAAACACACTTGTCCGGCGTTTTCCCGTCTCCCTCAGGACCCTCTCCTTTAAGCGAGACAACGTTCACGACACTTGCGTCAAAGGTGTCTAGTCTTTCCCTTTCACTATGTCTCTCTCAAACACAGATGTGGGTTCATCCCAAAGTTGTGTTTATGTTCCGCGGTGTGCGAGATCCAGCTGAGCGTCTGATTAATCTATAATGAAAGGCTGAGATTATTTACACTCGAGCCTCACTCGTCCAGAAATAAACGACTCTCAGCTTCACTCACTCACCCTGCTGTACCTCTCTTCATCGGTCATACCCCTCAGACACACACACACACACACACACATATATATATATATATATATATATATATATATATATATATATATATATATATATATATATATATATATATACACACACAATCCAGGTGCATGAGACTATGAGACTATACACCACATGCAATTGTGAGACAGTGAGAGACCTAAAGTGTGCAGATGAGATGAGCTCATTAATGACTCACTTCTGGTTCCTATCAGTCTGCTTTCTCAGAGAAAAAGAGGAGGGATCCTATCAGTGTCTGTGTGCCGTGGGAGTCAATCACTCGAGACTTCATATCTACACACACACACAATGCCAGATTGGACTATTAAACAAAGTGATTACACTCCCATAGTGCAACTCCAAATTCATTTCCAGTTTAAGCCTGATGCACGTCCAACAGCATTTCTCATCTCCACAAACACTACGACTTTGCTGTCCCCTTTATGGCTAAAATGCAATGCTTGGTTAAATTTGGTTAAATTAGATCTGGTCCAGGTTTAATCTTTTTCTGTAATAGTGCCTTCATTATGCTACAGGGGCAGTGGTAGTTCAAGTGGTTATGGCTCTGGGTTGTTGATCGGGAGGTCAGGGTTCAAGCCAAGCTGTCGCTGTTGGACAATTGAGCAAGGCCCTTAACCCTCTCTGCTTTAGGGGTGCTGTATCATATCTGCCCCTGCGCTCTGACCTCAACTGGGATATGTCGAAGGAAAGAATTCCACTGCTCTGTAATGTATGTGTGGTGATAATAAAGGCTTCTTCATTAGCAGGACCAGACGTCAACATTTTAGGATCAGAAACATTCATTAAATGGTTTACTCAGTAAAAAAAAATAGTTTCCTGTATTCCATTGTTTCATGTATCACTTGGCATTCTGGATCCATTCCAGAAAATGTCACTTGATCATCATCAGTCTCCATCACTGGACGTTTGATAACGTCACCAGAAAAGACTTCATGTTAAAACTAGGTTGAATTCAGAAATTATGCCCATGCTTATATTGATAAGTTGCTCAAAAGCTCCTGGTTATACAGTTGCACTTGACTAAATATTGTGAAGCTATAGACAGGAAATTATATATATATATATATATATTATAATCACACTCTCCGGTGGGTGAGGATGGATTCAGGGCCACCAAGCTGGCTCTACAAGGCCCTAGAGCAAGGCCCTTAACCCCCAGTTGTTCATTTGTATAAAATGAGATAAAGTTGTTCTGAATAAGGATGTCTTACAAATGCTAGGAATGTAAATATAAGAAGAATATTGTGTGCTATATGAGATTATATGTGTGTGTGTGTGTGTGTATAATGAAGCACTTCTTCACATTAATCCCAGTTCAGAGTCAGTCTCATCCTTCAGTAATCTGTGATGCTGCATTATATCACTCTTTCCATCACCTGGTGACCAATACCAAAGTCTTTCAGGTCAGATCACAAACATTCACTAGACAGAGAATCCGGTGTATAAAACATGGCCCAAAATATTTTTTACAAATAGCGGCATATCAGGTGACTAACCATAAAACTTTTTTTTCCATACCCTGTTTATAAACGCTTGATTTCTTGTGAATCCCAATAAGGGTGCAAATTTGTCCGACTCTGTCTCTGACAGCAACACAAGCCAATCATGTGAATATATGAGTTCATGTATGTGGTAGAGGGCAGATAGCTCTTGCCTCCGAGTGTGTTACTCTGCCCTGTGATGCAGTTTGTATTGATGGGGATGTCTGGTGTCACATTTCTCTGTTGTGGAATGCTTAAACAACTCTACAGGGGGTTTGGAAAAGGTTTCACATAGCACTCTTCAAAACTAAGAAGCCATAACTATCCACTTTAAGATTTCAGGAGTTTAGTGTATTAAAAAGATAGGATGTTAAATTAATCTAGCACAATTAGTTCTCTTCATATAGAAGGCTACTTCTTAGAATTGCTAAAACCTACTGAATACAACAAAAAAACATGGAACAATTTGTTTCTTCGGCTGCTTTATACGGAGGCCAAGAAGTATTTTGTTTTCCAGGATTTGTTGTTTTTGTTTTCTGATATGTTATTTTGTTTACTGATATGTTTTGTTTATTGATATATTATTTTGTTTATTGATATGTTATTTTGTTTACTCATATGTTTTGTTTACTGATATGTTGTTTTGTTTTCTGATTTGTTATTTTGTTTTCTGATTTGTTTTGTTTACTGATATGTTGTTTTGTTTTCTGATATGTTGTTTTGTTTACTGATATGTTGTTTTGTTTTCTGATATGTTGTTTTGTTTACTGATATGTTGTTTTGTTTTCTGATTTGTTATTTTGTTTACTGATGTTTTGTTTATTGATATATTATTTTGTTTATTGATATGTTATTTTGTTTACTCATATGTTTTGTTTACTGATATGTTGTTTTGTTTTCTGATTTGTTATTTTGTTTTCTGATTTGTTAGTTTGTTTACTTATATGTTGTTTTGTTTTCTGATTTGTTATTTTGTTTACTGATGTTGTTTTGTTTACTGATATGTTGTTTTGTTTTCTGATATGTTGTTTTGTTTTCTGATATGTTGTTTTGTTTACTGATATGTTGTTTTGTTTTCTGATTTATTTTGTTTTCTGATTTGTTATTTTGTTGACTTATGTTGTTTTGTTTACTGATATGTTGTTTTGTTTACTGATGTTGTTTTGTTTTCTGATGTTTTGTTTACTGATATGTTATTTTGTTTACTGATATGTTTTGTTTTCTGATTTGTTCATTTGTTTCCAGATTTCTTTTTCTTGGGTTTTTGTTGTTATTTTATTTTTCGGGGCTTTGTTATTTTTGTTTTGGGGTTTTTGTTATTTTGTTTTCGGGGATTTATTTTGTTTTCTGATTTGTTATTTTGTTTTCTGATTTGTTGTTTTGTTTTTGGATTTGTTATTTTGTTTTTGAGCATGTTATTTTGTTTTGCACTTCTCTGCCATCATAGAGGCTTTATGTCCATTTGCATAAAAACCAAATGGCAAGTAAAAGTTTAATTACTTGTTGTTGTTCCCATTTACCTTTAACATTAACATTACATGAGCGAACTCTGCTCTCACAGGAGTGTGTACATGACCAGAAATGGACACAGTTCTCCATCAGGGTTCTGTATATCATACTGGTATTCTGTCCAAAGAGCAAGAGCTCGTAGATGCATGCATTCCTCATCCTTCATGCTGTACTTCATTTTTATTCATAAAAATTCAACTAAATTCCTGTTATTCTTCCTAACTGGCTTAACTCCACAATATAAATTTACACAAAAAACCCTCTGCATTTATGACTTTATTCAATTACTTAAATAAACAAACAAACAAACAAATAAATAAACAAATAAATAAAAATTATTTTGGGGTTTTTTTTGCCATTATAAATGCTAAACGCTTTTTTTAATAGCATATAATCAATTTCATTTTTATCTCGTTTTAAAATCTTACTGAAAAGTAATAACTTGTTACTGTGGAGCCAGGACATATAGGCTTCAAAGCTTCTTTTGTTGTTTATTTTTGTTGCGTCTTCATTTTGAAAATCCTTCCAAATAAACCATTTTTTAGGATGTTAAGAAACTTTTTTCTCCTGACTTTTAAAATCAAAATTTTATTTTGTACTTTTGTTCATTTTTTTTTATTCTAGAACACCCGTTTGGCCAGTCCAAAATATTCCATTTGGTTAAATCGGACAGATTAACATATTAAATAATAAATAAAGATTAATAAATTTAAAAATGTTAAGATATGCAGAAAGTGTGTTTAAATTCCAGGATTGCCCCAAAAAATTGGTATTGTTTTTTTTTTTCACTCCTAGAAAAGGAATCTGCTCTGAATTCTTAGACATTTTGGACATAAACATCTCTAAAAAAAATGGCTGTCCATCATAGAGGACACTACAGTCAGCGGTGTAACACACTCACTATCCTCAGTGGTAACTTTAGCGAAGCTTGCAGCAGTAGCCAGACTCCTGCCAGACAGCGCATTAGACAAATCATAAAAAGAAAAGAGCTGGCTGTGGGCTCGGGTGTCGTAACCCCACATCTGCGACACACACACACACACATACACATGTACACACAAAACTTCAACATTACACTCTCATCACTCTGTTTGACAAGGATGACACCAGTGTTTAAATCTAAAAACTGGAATTAAGATAGTTTTTAGGAGTGAGAGAGAAAAGGACAGGGTGTGAAGATTTTTTAGTTATTTCATACTCACACACACACACACACTTCTCCTAGCTCTTATCTTCAGCTATGTGTGTCCAATGTGAGAGGTAGGCGTTTGGCTATGATCTCCACCCAGGAAGCTTAGATACCGACTGGTCTCAGAAGACCATCTCTGGACCGCACCGAGTCCGAGGTCTGGAGCCGATAAGCAGGAGGATAAATGAAGCTGGAGCCTGAAACTGTGCATCCAGTTGGATAACCGAGACTGCAAAGGAACAGAGCAGGAGGAGAGGAATCCAGATAGCATGCAATCAGGGGACGCGATGACTGTCTGCAATCTCCAACTCCTGCAGTATGATATTACGCATGCCTTGACTCCCTGTTCGGGATGATGATGATGTCGTTCACAGCTCCCTAATATTCTCAGCAGTAAAGACACTTCGAAATCGCACATGCAGACACGTAAATACACACATTTATAAAGCAGAATATGAACAAACTGATTAGTAAATGGTTAAGAGCTTAGGAAATGTGTTGATTATGAAAATTAAACTTAAATATAATCATAACATGAACTTCTGTATTTATATAATTTATGTGACTAACAGCAATTTGACTACAGAAACTCAGTCGATTCAGATTGACGACTTGAGAGCAATGAATTAAACCTTTTGGTTCAATTAGGAGTGCTGTATGAAAGGAGGAAGAGTTATGCTGCATTCGATGTACCACAGAAGTAGGAAGTCTTGCAACAGACTTGGAATTTCGTTATGATGTCATGTGAGACCCATTCCCCAAAATTTATCATTTCTGAGCAACAAGCCAGGCAGCTATCTGTAATGAGTGATGTATATTAACCTCCTCAAAATGGTGAACTGTAGAGTCAGTATTATAGATGCTTCAGACTTGATCGAAAGCAAATACATGTACAGTGGAACCTGGAATTGGAATTGTTTCTTGAGGCGAGTTCTTAAGGTGAAAGTCTGTATTGCGAAATGAGTTTCCCCATAAGAAATAAAGTAAATGAAGATAATCCGTTCCAGCCGCCCAAAAATATGACCAATATTCTCAATACGAAGCGTATGGAAACTGTATAGCCGCTTACTAAGGACTGACCCAAGCCAAGCATTCCATGTCAAGGGTCCTAACAGGAAGTCATGCCACCAAGCTTGGGCTAAAAATAGAACAGATCATCCACGCCACCGATCGGTCAACAAAAAATAATCACCTAGCTTTTGAACGCATGTTGAAGGCAACATTGGTATCGTGGGTTGAATCTTTCCAAACAGCTTTCGCTGACTGAAAAAAAAATTGTACAATTCTCTTCACTTGGCTTTCCACTGATTTAGCATTGAGTTTGGTTCGTTCGGATGCTGGACATGCTTCATATGCCGATGCAAATTTCTTGCAAAATTTCAATTCTCAAGGTGGAAAATTCATAAGTGAGGGCATTCATATGCCGAGGTTCCGCTGTATATAGAGATCAAGTTCTACTGTTGTTTATGATGCCCTGAGCAGCCATTTTGAGCCGATTTTTAATTTTGTTCACTTACAGTTGAACATTTCATCCCCACTTTGGTAAAGTTACAAGATAATTCGAATGCACTATTAGATTTCGCTCAACAACGAGCCTATTTTTTTCCAAATAAGGCAATATTATGGTTAAAAAGGTCTCTATACAGAAACCCTCAGTATATTAATGATTATGCAGCTTTTTTGAGCACAACTTTTTTTAGCTAGCTGATGGACTTCACAATAATGTTAAATAATACATGTACATGATGTATGGAGGTGAGCTGCGGACTAAAAGTTTGCTTATGGCTGGATTCCATCGTCCAGACTTCATAGCTGACCTGTGCTGTTAGAATGAAAGACCATTTCTATACGTAAAATGCTTTCACACATATTAACCTTTTGGGGGAGTGCAGCCTGCATTAGGATGTGTCTCCAGGAAGGAACACAGGGGATAAGGAATGCTCCCTAGAGAGAGAGGGTGTGTGTGTGTGTGTGTGTGAGAAGGGATACTTCAGAGAGGTGTTGAGTTGTGCACTTGTGTATCAATCACTGCCATGCCTCATTATGTACTGACATGAACACTCAAAGATATTCTCTCTCTCTCTCTTTCTCTCTCGCTCTCTCTCTTTTTCTCTCTCTCTCTCTCTCTCTCTCTGTGTCTCTTTGTCTCTCTGTCTGTCTTTTCTGTTTGATGCCAAAGGCGTGAATGTGAATCTATCATAAATTTAGCTAACAAGTGGAAATTTTTCCACTCTTGTGGAAACAAACACAAATCCTTGTATACCTCCTCTAAATAACGGTGTTCAGCTTCATAATCTCAGCTTGACTGTGTCAAATAGCAGGATAGCCTTTTAGTTACAACAAATTAAGCTCCATGAGGAAATGTAGTATGATCGTTAGTAGTAGTACTGAGCTTCCTATACAAAAGGTGTGTAGTATGAGGACATAGTGCCACTTTTACTGTCTTACGACTTATAATAACAAGTCGTCTCAGAGAGCGATTCATTCATTTTGTATTGTATTGACCACACATGTGCAACATCCTATAGGTTCTGTATGGGAAACATCTCCCGTTCATCATGTGACAGCCTCATAGGCTTCGGCTATGTGATTTGTTCAACCTCGGAGTATTTGTGTCCTAGTTGTTCCACTTCCTTCCAGGGTTTTTAAGCTATGCAGTCTGTTAGTTTACCTCACCTTCCAGTCTTTCAGTCTGCAGTCACATTCTCATAGGCTGAAACCATGCGATTTGTATCAGAAAAAGAGATAAGTTCATCTCCTGAGTCTGATACGAACTGCATGGTTTCAGCCTATGAGAATGTGATGTAACAGAAGACCATAAGAAGGTGAGGTATACTAACAGACTGCATAGCTTAAAGACCCTGCCTAAGCAATGAATTCATCATTTCAATTTGGCCTTGGTTAATTTATACTTTTGCTTTTTCTAAATATGATCAACGTTTGCATAAGTAGAGGTTTCGAGGTAATTGGCTATTAACACTTAATTATATTGTCCCGAAATGACTCAAATATCCATCAGTAAAATGATCCGAACTTCCCATCACCTTCAATGTGACCAAATCCTGTCTCTTGTCTCTGTCCCTAACCTGGCTTCTCATCCAGGGCATATTCCTGCCTGGATTCATTATGTCCATGACCAGGATAAAATGTAAAGATTTTGTGAGGAAAAGAACGCTCCTTTAAAAGCAGTTTATTCAAATAATGTCATAGTGTGTATTTTTTGGCCTTGTAATTTTAATAATATCTTGTGTGCTGCACCTGGATATAATATGTCTGTATTTTCGGTGTATTTTTAACCGTATTACGACATTCCCGATTTGTCATAACAGTAAACCGTTCCATGAAACCCAGTGTGTAGTAAAGCAAATTCATTTTTCAAACTCAATTTGTCCTTGTGTTCACGGCTAAAGCAGAAAGCCACAGATTTCCTAAACAACTTCAGCATTCTCCAAACTCTGTGTGTGTGTTTGTGTAGTCTGGACCGAAGTATCTATAGGAAAGGAAAAACACAGAAGCTGTTTGTTTGCATTGGGGATCCTTTCACTGTTTCTTGCTTTCTCTTTTTCTAAGATAGACCTTTTCTTTTCTTATCACTTGTTTTCCCCCAGTATCTTTCTCCTGGTGTGTATGAAATTATCTTATCGCAGACATTTATATGACTGCAGTAAATATGAATGAAGTTTGGGTTTGAAAATGAAGTAGAAGGTTAGGGGGGTGAGAAATAGTGGTAAGGTGTGTGTGTGTGTGTGTGTGTGTGTGTCTTAGCGCAATCCATCACCTTAATGGTAGTAAGGTGGTCCTTATCTCTCCTCCTCTTAATTAAAGATAATAAACCTGCACACTCTCTTCTCTTTGCCTCTACACTTATACACTCTCATTCATTTCTCTCTCTCTCTCTCTCTCTCTCTCTCTCACACACACACACACTCAGAACAGTGGGCTTAATGCATATATGTATACTGACTCATAAGAAGTAGTTCACCAGTACATGCACAAACGCACGCACACACACACACAAAAGATGACCAACTTATACTGTATGTATTGTTTTACTTTAGCATACAACTATCAACTTTATGAGAAAGAAAGAAAGAAAGAAACAAAGACTAGGGATAAGGTCCAATCTTAATCATTACATTGAGAAAACAATGGCATCCAAGAATATATATATATATGTATTTTATTTTAAGAGAACACACACACATACACACACACACACACACACACACACACACACACACTACAAATCCAAAAACAGCATGAATTCTTCTAGGTACACTTGCACACAGTTTTCGAAGGAACTCGGCAGGCAGCTTGTTCCAAACATCTTGATGAACTAAGCACAGACCTTCTGTGGATGTAGGCTGCTTCAAATCCTCCTGTCTCCTCATGTAATCCCAGACAGACTTGATGATGTTGGGATCAGAGCTCTGTGGGGGTCTCTACGCTGAGGATAGTTCATTGGCTGTATGTTTGGGGTCATTGTCCTGCTGCAGAATACATTTGGGGATGCCTCTCTGATGGTATTGAACAATGGATAAGTATCTACCTGAATTTCTCAGCATTGAGGAATCCTGACCAAATCTCCAACACCATTTGGCAAAAAAATACAGCCCCAAACTTGCAAGGAACCTCCACCATGCTTCACCTTTGGCTGCAGACACCCAGCCTCCTGCTACAGCCAAATATTTCACATTTTGACTCATCAGTCCAGAGCATCTGCTGCCATTGTTCTGCACCCCAGTTCCTATGTTCCTATCATGCCACTTAAGTCTCTTAGCCTTGTTTCCACATCAGAGGTATGGCTTTTTAGTTGCAGTTCTTCCATGCAGACAGTCTCCGGACAGTATATGGGTGTACCTGGATCCTGCTGGTTTCCTCTAGTTCTTTGCTGAAGAAAACTGCTGGACATCTTCTGATGTCGAAGGGAAGTAAGCATGGTGTGCCTTTCATCTACTGAATTAAGTTTCCTTGGCTGACTGCTCGACTGATTCTCAAAATAGCTTGAAGAGAACATTTTTAAAACCCTTTGAAATCTTTGCCTGGGAGAGATGTTGCAGATGCAGTAGAACTACCTTGTGTCTTGGAGCTGTGGCTCAGTCTCGCCGTGGTGTATGACCTGTGACCTGGTCTTCCACAACCTCATCTTAGTAGCAGAGCTTGGCTGTTCCTCACCCAGGTTTAAGCTCCTACACAGCTATGTCTGTTTCAGTTAATGACTGTGTTTCAATGGACATATGAAATATGGTATAATTGGTTAATCATACACTTGACTCACTTATATATAAGTTTTTATAATTACAAAAAATATATATTTTCGAAGCATTCTTACTTTACAGCATTTCTTATCAGAATCAGAATCAAGAATTCAACAGTACTGTGGTCGATGAACATTCTTTTGATTGCCATCAGTATTTGCCATCTAAATGGATATAAAACATATAAAAACCATAATATATGAGTTAAAATAAATGACATTTTTATCCAAATATGTCAGCATCAAATACACAGACAGACACACCAGCCATTCTTTATTATAAACCAATACCTTAATGAATGACTTTTTGAGTTGGAGTAGCTGTAGCCGTTGCCATGGTAACACAAATATTTTATTACTGACTCCTAGCCTGTGCTGTCAATTGTTTTTTGGTTTCAAAGAAGATAAATGCTCCAGTTTAGGTGGAGTTTTGGCTTGTTGGGGAAAAAAAAGAGCTCAGACTCCTACTCACACATCCCATCTCTGAAGACGAACCGTCGCTTTAAAAAATAAATAAATAAATAAATAAATAAAGTAATCAAGCTCTGGGAACATTTAGGGTGCTCTTCCTTTTTGGAAAACAGCCCTAGTTTCAACTGCATGAGACAAACCTTCCTGAAAAGGACCTGTCTGTCCTCTAAACAATGGATATGATTCCTAGAAGGACGGCAGTAGAGTCATATAAACCTGACGGAGGGGAGGAAGACCTACTGATAAGATACCGTCTTTGACAGAAGTTTGACAAAATGGAAGAAGAGCTTGGCTGCAGCTATGAAAACATTTTACAATCAAAATCAGCAGAGTTTCCATTCACACAGCAAGATGGAGCACATAAACTTCTTCATCTGTCTATCTTTTATTCTCTCGACTACTCACACACTCAAAAATCATACTGTTTTTGCATTAATTCAATTCCATTTTATTTTTTTTTTGGACATTGTCTCAAAGCAGCTTTGCAGATCATAAGAAATATAGTACAAAAAGTTCAAGATTAATATTAGACTTACATTAAATTTATTTGTATTTATTCCTAAAAAGCAAGACTGAGGTGACTGTGGCGAGGAAAAACTCCCTTAGATAGTAAGAGGAAGAAACCTTGAAAGGAACCAGACTCAAAAGGGAACCTATCATCCCCATCTGGGTGACACCGGAGAGTGTGATTATAAATTATTATAAACTCCAGAGTGTGTGATTATGAATAATGTCCTTTCTACAGACATATACAGACAGTTGGAGTTGTGTAACCAGGAGCTCCTGAGCAACTCATACATTAGCTCACCATCTGAGTTCATTATAGATTCAACTCCAGCTCCTCCATGCTGAAGCTTTCAAATGCTCAACGATGCAGATACACCATATGCAGAAGGTTATTTTGTGTATTGATAAGAAGGTTGTTGTTCTCCTCCCTAAAGTCCATATAGGGTTGGCATTAACATGTGAATCTGTCTAACAGCTCATGTACTAATGAACACCCTTTTCTCCCATGTGAAATATTTGGACTATTCCAACTATTAAGTCACATGATCAACAGAAAAGATCATGAGAAGATGATCTAGAAGAAAAGTTTCCTTTTCTTTTCAGTGTTATTGTAAATTTGAGGTTCAGTGTCACCTTGAGTATGTAAACCTGTCACCCAAATGATAGATTAAATGCATGTTATTAATAAAAAATGAAGTAAGTCATAGATGGCTTGATGGAATTAGCATGGTTGCTAGAGATCGGCTGCTCCGTTTGGTGTCGAAACATCGGATCTGCACGTTTTTGACTTTGGCACAGGTTATACGTCGTATGACGCAACCGTCCCTTTTTTACCAGGTTTAGGGACCAGTGCTGAGTTTTAACCCATCAGTTGCTGGGTTGGTTTCCTGGCCGGGAATCAAACCCAGACCACGGTGGTGAGAGCACACAGGATCTCGTCACTGGAGCACCAAGGAGAACTTTTTTTGTATTGGTAAATAAAAGCTTCGTTAAAAAAATTTAAATGAAGCCAATTAAAACGAAATATTACTGTATAAAATGATTTCACATTTTTGAATGGGTGTTTAAATAAATGAATTTTAGATTGAAGTTTGTTTTTAAAATGTCATTTTTAGGCATTAAAATGCCAGCAGGGCAGCACTTTCATGAAAGATTTTCCAAAATATTAAAAGATTTTACACGTACAGATAAATCACATGCACCTCAGCAACAGAAGTGGTTTCATTTTTGATTAATGAATGGATAAATTGCGCTTTGTTTGAGAATGTCGTGGCAAATTATGACGCATTATGACATGTATGAAGTGTTTGGACTTTACCTTTATACCATCCAATGGGAAATACATCATTGTTAGTGGTTGCCACGGTGACAAAATTATATATATATATATATATATATATATATATATATATATATATATATATATATATATATATATATATATATATATATATATATATATATATAAATGTAAATTATAACCTGTAGTATCACTTTGTTGGATTCAGAGAAGTAAGATGGGTCCAGTTTAGGTGAAGTTTTAGCTTGCTGAAAGGAAAAAAGGGCTCAGATTGAAAAGATGGAGACTCAGAATGGAAGCCATTTTACATCGGATCATGCGATGTCTGCATGCTAAAATTAGTGATGAACTATTGTGTGTGTGTGTGTAAATATTCTGATTGCCAAGATTTTTTGCTTCATTTCCAATAATTCCTAAGAATATGACAAAAACTATCGAAGCCTATTTACTAGTTCTACCGGATGCTAGTCTGCTAGCAGCACCAGTTAGCAAATAATAGAGAACAAATTATTTCTTAATGAGAATGTCTTGATGTTTCTGATCAGATTTGTCTCTTAATCTCTGAGAATATGATAATAATCTAAGCTCCACTGAAATCCTTGGTGTAAGAAGTGCAAGCTAGTGTTCTAGCATTTAGTGCACTAGCTAGCTAGTATAAAGAATGTCAGAAGGCGATAGGAGCGTTTCCAAATCACACACATTCATACAGAGTGCCTTTTATAATAGAAAGTGTTTTTAATTTTAGTTTTTTAGGCACTCAAGCTTAAGGAACAACACATTAAACGATTTACTGCTGCTCATAGAATCTCCTAATGGTTTCAAAATGAAATCTTATTGCATGATTTGGTTTTTAATGGCTGAGTAGGAGTAAAATATGATTGTTCCTAACACACCGAAGCACACAGCCAGCGAGAGAGAGAGAGAAAAGGAGAAAGAGGGAGAAAGAGAGGGAGAGAGCAAGGGGGGTGCGAGAGAGAGAGTGAGACAGAGAGATGGAGAAAGAGAGAGAGAGTGAGGTAGAGAGAGAAGAGAGTGAGACAGAGAGAGGGAGAAAGAGAGAGAGATGGAGAGAGCGAGGGGGAGAGAGAGGAGAGAGAGAGATGGAGAAAGAGAGGGAGAGAGCAAGGGAGAGTGAGGGGGAGAGAGTGGGAGAAAGAGAGAATGGAACTAGAGGGAGAGAGAGGGAGGGAGGTGGGGGAGAGAGAGAGAGCGAGGGAGAGAGAGAGTAGTGAGTGAGAGAGAGAGAGAGAGAGAGAGGAATAGGGAGAAAGAGAGGGAGAGAGCAAGGGAGATAGAGGGGGAGAGCAAGGGAGAGAGACAGGAGAAAGAGACACTTGTAATGTTCTGAACAATGTAGGGAAGTAGGGAGTTCTCTGTACTGTAGATGTATAGATGAATCAGATCTGTGTGTGTGTGTGTGCATGTGTGTGTAGAAATAGGGAGAAATAGGGAGAAAGAGAGGGAGAGAACAATGGAGATAGACGGGGGAGAGCAAGGGAGAGAGACAGGAGGTAGACAGAGAGATGGGGTAGGGTGGGTTGAGAGTGAGAGAGACAGAGAAGACTGACCCATGCTTTCTAACAGGAAACTCCAGAGATTCTTCCACACTCGGGTCAGTTGTATATTTGACACGTCTCCACTGCTGTTTGTCGTGAGCTAATTAACGCTCTCAGGTTTGAGGAGCAGTGATGTTGTGCCAGTGATGAAAAGTCGGACGGAGAACATTACGTCTTTAAGCTCATGGCTCCTTCCTTCATCATGGTTACTAATGAGTGCTGCTGTGGTGATGATGAAGGATCTTTTCCTGGGAATCTTTTCCCCCCAGTGTCTAAACCTCTGGCTGACTCCCACAGAGCAGCAGCAGTACACACACACACACACTCACTCACTCTCACACACACACACACACACTCACAGAGTGTTCAAGGCTGAAAAAGGTCATATACTGGGATAGTGACCAAAAATAGTCGTATAAAAATGTAAGAAATTTCTCATGTTCAGCAGGCTATTAAAGACACAAGTTTTGGTAGAAATATATACTCCTTACATGCTCTCTCTCTCTCTCTCTCTCACTCACACCCACACACACAGATCTGATTCATCTATATATCTACAGTACAGAGAACTCCCTACTTCCCTACATTGTTCAGAACATTACAAGTGTCCATAAGACATGGAGGACTAATTCTCCACAGAGTCTTAAATCACAAAGAATTATTTTCTCTCCAAACATGAAATGCGTCAGTCTGTTGAGTGTGTAATAGTACTCACTTTCCTAACACTTACTTACACACACACACACACACACACACACACACACTGGCCAGTTCACCACCGACAGTGACGCATGTGCATGAGGTCAAAACCTCATCTACTATCTTTATCTGACAGAGGATCTCATCTTTATCTGTGCACACACACACACACACACACACACTGGTTGTTGGTTTCTACATTTAAGTGGTCGAAGAGGAATTAAACACTACTGTTATTTAAAAAAATATATAAAAATGATCAACTTTAGGGCTTCATGGTCTATAACAGTAAAGTTTGTATTTATTTTCCTCTGAGAGGGTTTTATTGCTTAACTACTGACTCTGGTGTAAAGTCTATGTAGAATTTCTTTTACAATAAACTAAAAAATATAAACATATTTCCTAAGCATGTTTTTCTTATTTCAAGCTTCTACACTGTTTCTATAGCAACAGCTCACACACTCGAAGACTAATAAAGGAGTGCATTGTGATTGTTGCAGCCAAAAATGCTTGATTTTTTTGGGAAAAACTACTCAAATTAGTGAAATTGCAAGCACAGGATACTTCTTTGACACGTACTGGTGAAGATACATATTTAATGACTTTCTGTACTCATCTTCCACACATGTGAATGGAAGAGATCTTTGGCTGAATTTGTGTTGTGATGACATGACATGACACGTCTCGGCCCAAATCAGCAGAAAACTTGTGCAAGTTTTGAAAACTTGAGTTTGCTTCATTCTGTGTGAAATCCTGGGGGATTTCAAGGATTTTGAGTACAGAGTAAAACAGTGAACTATTGAAGTGGTGACGTTTTTTAGTGTAAGAGACATTTACACCAATCAGGCACAACATTATGACCACCTGCCTAATATTGTGTTGTTCCCCCTTATGCAGCCAAACCAGCCCTGACCTGTCGAGGCATGGACTCCACTAGATCCCTGAAGGTGTGCTGTGGTATCTGGCACCAAGATGTTGCTCAGATACCTACTGGACTCAAAGGACACTTAAAGGAAACTTTTGCAGACCGGGAACACCCCACAAGAGCTGCAGTTTTGGAGATGCTCTGATCCAGTGGTCTAGACATCACAATTTGGCCCTTCATCAAACTCACTCAAATCCTTACGCTTGTCCATTTTTCCTGCTTCTAATCAACTTTGAGGACAAAATGTTCACTTGCTGCCTAATATATCCCACCCACTAACAGGTGCCATGATGAGGAGATCATCAGTCTTATTCACTTCACCTCTCGGTGGTCATAATGTTATGGCTGATCGTTGTATAGAAGGATAGAGGTCTGTGCTTTATGTAACAGTCACGGTGCTTCGCCAAGTTTCCCAGAGAAAGATAAAGGAGTTAACTGTGGGTTTTTGAGAGAGAGAGAGAGAGAGAGAGAGAGAGTGGCTATAGCGTAAGTGAGTACATAAAGTACCTTGTCTCATGGATGTTCCACAACATTAAATTAGACTATACTGTATAACTCACTTCAGACTGTGTTGCATCGTCTGTTGTGTGATATTCCTTACTGAGAATGATCTAATAATAAGAAATATAGTTTCACTTTAAAAAATAGATTATTTATTATTACAGAAATATTGTTTTAAATGTCCCATTGCCCACTGATATTTTCGCACTCTCCAGTGTCACCCAGATGAGGATGATAGGAAATAGGGATAAATACAAATTATTTATTTAAATATTCTAATATTAATATTAATATTAGAATATATAATATAATATAATATAATATAATATAATATAATATAATATAATATAATATAATATAATATAATATAATATAATATATATCAATATTAATATTAATTAAGTCTAATATTAATCTTGAACTTTTTGTACTATATTTCTTATCCTCTCTAAAGCTGCTGTCAGACAATGTCCATTGTTAAAAGTGAATAAAATTAAATAAATATAAATTACAAATTGAATTGAATTTAATTGATTTTCTTTTTATTGTCTGGACCTTGCACATTACACATGTTCTTGTATTAAACTTTTTTGTATTTAACTTCCTGTCTAATTCATACATTTAGCGAATTCTGATTCTGACATCTTACGGAAAGTCCTCGATCTGAGCTTTAATGCACTTCAGTGTACACAAAAAACAAATACAAACACAAACACATACTCTTTACTCTGGAGACAGGAAGTGCTGTGACATCACTGTGTGGTCCAGCTGACATCACCAGCACAGATACACTACTACAGGATCTGCCATCCTCCCTCCTGCTATCAGCTTATTTATCTGAGCAGTGGAGATAAGAGAGAGAGAGAGAGAGAGAGAGACAGAGAGAGAGAGGTGTTTGTGAGGACAAAGATTCATCTCTATAAACATTGCTCTCTCTCTCTCTCTCTCTCTCTCTCTCTCTTTCTCTCTATCTCTCTGTGTCTCTCTTTACATCCTGACATTGCTCAGACTTACTGCCGTGTGTGTGTGTGTGTGTGTGTGTGGTTTTGTCACAGGCTTCATCACCGTAAGGTGCTTTGTAAAGTCAAGTTGTATGTGTGTTTGAGGAGGTGGGTGTGTGAGAGTGTGTAAATCCTGTGATTATTTTTGGTTGAAGTGTGTGGGCATAATGCTAGAATTAGGTGTGTGTGTGTGTGTGTGTGTTTGTGTTGGGTGGCAGGGTTTGTTTGTCTGTTTGGAATTTGGTTAGTTAGTTGGTGTGTGTATATGGGTGTAACGTGTGTGTGTGTGTGTGTGTGGTAGATTATAAGTGACGGAGGTGCTGCTGACTGCTCGGGGAAGAATGGCTGATGTAAACACATGGAGGTTCCCAGTTCTATGTTTATGAATATAAGTGAGTCTGCTCTCTCAACACAGACACACACACACACACACACATTTATCGTAAACATACACACATAATTCCTTATCTCTCACATATCCCTGTTTACCATAATACACGCACACACACACACACGCGCGCACACACACACACACGCGCACACACGCACACACACACACAGTTAAACTGAGTGCACTGAGAGGCCTCCAGACTTTGCCACCATAAATCTTCAGCTTCTAAATCAGACAGAGAGGAAACCATTACACACACACTGCAGGTGTGTATATTACTGCTGTCAAATTCCTTTAAACGCGAATTCAACTGCTAATTGCTTCAAAACGTTAGCATTTAAATGCTTTAATTATTAAACTGGAAGAGACAGAATGAAGAGTAACAGCAGCTACACTGTGAATTCATCTCACACAAAAACCACTGGAGATCTATCCAGGGTGTATTCCAACCTCACACCCAGCGGCTCCGGATCCACTCTGACGCTAACCAGGATAACACGCTTACTGAAGGAATATTTACACACAGATTTGATGCATGAATCATTTTTAAACTCCAAATCAAGTCACACCACTTTGTCATTCAACAAAGAATAAAGATATCCAGATATTTCCATTCTTTTCAAATATAAATTTGAGGAGTAATACGTTTGATAGATTGCTGTCTGCCCCATACAGCTCCATAGAGTTATGGAGGATGTGGGGTGGGGTGGACCAGTTGGTGCTACTGACCAGAAGGTTGTGAGTTTGAATCCCAGGTCCACCAAGCTGCCACTGCTGGGCAAATATCAATTGCTCAGTTGTGTAAAATAAGATAAGTTGTAAGTCAGTCTCTGAATAAGGATGTATGCCAAATGCCAGAAATGTAAATGTGACTGCCTCTAGTGGCCAACAATGGGAACTGCATCAAGAGTTAACAGAAGCCCATCGGGAAAAGACTCACGCTGCCCCAAGCTCTGTGGAATAACAGTGAACAGGAGGGGTAATAACAAGGGTACGAAAAAAATACTGTAAGGATTTGGTTGAAAATTGTAAACGCTGGTTAATGATATGATCTCATCCACACTTAAAGATCTAAACCTGAGCTGCAGGAGCGTCTTCTTATCTGCAAATTGCTGGTGCAGGTTTTTATTTCAAAGGAACATCTGATTCCTCCTGTTTAATCAGCTGATCTTGGATTTCAGGGGTGGCTTCTGCTTGGCTCCCAAACCAACACCGGCCCTTTCTGTTCATCTTCTAGTTAGCTTTGTTTGATGTCATTGTTAATATCATCCTGCTCTTGCTAACAAAATAAAAGCTTTGGTCATGAGCCACTGCTGATGAATATATTCTCTCTCTCTCTCTCTCTCTCTCTCTCTCTCTATCTATCTATCTATCTATGCATATACACTATATTGCCAAAAGTATTCGCTCACCCATCCAAATAATCAGAATCAGGTGTTCCAATCACTTCCATGGCCACAGGTGTATAAAATCAAGCACCTAGGCATGCAGACTGTTTTTACAAACATTTGTGAAAGAATGGGTCGCTCTCAGGAGCTCAGTGAATTCCAGCGTGGAACTGTGATAGGATGCCACCTGTGCAACAAATCCAGTCGTGAAATTTCCTCGCTCCTAAATATTCCACAGTCAACTGTCAGCTGTATTATAAGAACGTGGAAGTGTTTGGGAACGACAGCAACTCAGCCACGAAGTGGTAGGCCACGTAAACTGACGGAGCGGGGTCAGCGGATGCTGAGGCGCATAGTGCGAAGAGGTCGCCAACTTTCTGCAGAGTCATTCGCTACAGAACTCCAAAATTCATGTGGCCTTCAGATTAGCTCAAGAACAGTGCGCAGAGAGCTTCATGGAATGGGTTTCCATGGCCGAGCAGCTGCATCCAAGCCGTACATCACCAAGTGCAATGCAAAGCGTCGGATGCAGTGGTGTAAAGCACGCCGCCACTGGACTCTAGAGCAGTGGAGACGCGTTCTCTGGAGTGACGAATCGTGCTTCTCCATCTGGCAATCTGATGGACGAGTCTGGGTTTGGCGGTTGCCAGGAGAACGGTACTTGTCTGACTGCATTGTGCCAAGTGTAAAGTTTGGTGGAGGGGGGATTATGGTGTGGGGTTGTTTTTCAGGAGCTGGGCTTGGCCCCTTAGTTCCAGTGAAAGGAACTCTGAATGCTTCAGCATACCAAGACATTTTGGACAATTCCATGTTCCCAACTTTGTGGGAACAGTTTGGAGCTGGCCCCTTCCTCTTCCAACATGACTGTACACCAGTGCACAAAGCAAGGTCCATAAAGACATGGATGACAGAGTCTGGTGTGGATGAACTTGACTGGCCTGCACAGAGTCCTGACCTCAACCCGATAGAACACCTTTGGGATGAATTAGAGCGGAGACTGAGAGCCAGGCCTTCTCGTCCAACATCAGTGTGTGACCTCACAAATGCGCTTCTGGAAGAATGGTCAAAAATTCCCATAAACACACTCCTAAACCTTGTGGACAGCCTTCCCAGAAGAGTTGAAGCTGTTATAGCTGCAAAGGGTGGACCGACGTCATATTGAACCCTATGGATTAGGAATGGGATGTCACTTAAGTTCATATGCGAGTCAAGGCAGGTGAGCGAATACTTTTGGCAATATAGTGTATATATATATATATATATATATATATATATATATATATATATATATATATATATATATATATAAGTTACATGTGTGTTTCACTTTTAGGAAAGTCTATGTCCTCTCTCTCTCTCTCTCTCTCTCTCTCAAACACACACACACACACACACACAGTGTCTCAACGTCTCTGTCACACACTATCTCACTCATTGGCTTACTTGCTGACTCAAACTTTTCCTCCTTATCTTGCTCTCTTTCCTCTTTCCCAGATGTAAGAAAGACAAGATGCAGAGCTCTGAAACTCCCCTGCACTGCTGCGCTGTGTCCCTTTTTTTTTTCCACCGCTGCCTGCAATCCTGAGACAGTCGAGTTTTCATGTATTAAGACTTGTATAAAAACCACATATAAACAATGGACGGCTCTTCAGTACTAATACGTTCCCAGAATGCACTATTGCTGTTTTCCCAGCATTGGAGTTTTGTGTGATGTCTGACCAAAGTAAACATGATGGCCATGTCGTGCTCCGCCTTTCTCTGTTTACAGCTCGTGCCATTACCTCAGAACACGTTTATCAGACCAAACAACCTTTAATACGTCATGGCATCTAAACGTCTCCGCTCTCATGCTGGATATCAGGACGTCCAGATGCAAATGATTTTGCTTTTAAAAAAGGGTTCAAAGCGTTTTTCCTGAAACTCAAACGCTCCTCTCTGAGAGCTGCCAAGTACTCGTTTCTCCTGCGCCTCTCCGCTAACCCTAAACACTCCTCTCCAAGTGCGGGATTGTAAGACCTCTGCTTCCAGCCTGGATTGACCCCATGCCCCTCTTTACAAGAATGGTATGCACACAGAGCAGTTTCCAGATGATGATATATGTTTGTTTTCTTGCAAAGTGAGTAACAGCTCCAGAACTTCCTTATTCTGACCCGCAAAATGACTCAACTAACCAGCACTCAACATGAGAGGAGAGACGACAAGAGGAGGGGAAGAGAGAAAAAAGAAAAGGAGTTGAGACTAGAGATTAAATGAGATGATATTAGCTGGAGTGAAGAGAAGA
Organism: Hemibagrus wyckioides; assembly: GCF_019097595.1. NCBI lineage: Eukaryota > Metazoa > Chordata > Actinopteri > Siluriformes > Bagridae > Hemibagrus > Hemibagrus wyckioides. The sequence continues at coordinate 18,841,766 of NC_080724.1, forward strand.
GAAGAGAAGAGAAGAGAAGAGAAGAGAAGAGAAGAGAAGAGAAGAGAAGAGAAGAGAAGAGAAGAGAAGATGAAATGAGATTCATAAGAAGAAGTGAGAGGAGAAAGAAAGAAACATAGCGAAGTGAAGAGAAGAGAAGAGAAGAGAAGAGAAGAGAAGAGAAGAGAAGAGAAGAGAAGAGAAGATGAAATGAGATTCATAAGAAGAAGTGAAAGGAGATAGAAATAAATAAAGAAAGAAAGATAGCGAAGAGTGGAGAAGAGAAGAGACGAGACGAGACGAAGACATGTTCTCAGGCTGACCTCTCTCAGGACTAAAGGGAGTGATGGAGAATGTGTTTATTCTCTCTGCTGCCTGTTTATGTATCTTCTATCTCAATGAGCACTGCATTATTTCTCTCAGGAAGAGAATTTCAATGACATTAAGTTCTATTTTATAGTCTATAAACACACTTAAGTCTCTGAAGGCTGCAGCGGTGGGGAGGAGAAGGAGGGAGATGGGGGGTATCGGGGGGTTGGTGGGGGACGTCGCTTGTGGTCCGACACTGGCCTAACCTGCTTTAAATCTCATGCTTTATAGTAAACAGCTTGGGACATCTCTACAGGCCTTTTCCAAGCAGAATTTATTTTATTTACATCAGTATATTTCTGCCAGAGTGGCCCTCAAGATCTCACAAAGCCTATCTGGTAACCAAGGAAGAGCAAACAACAGCACTGAATCACTCGAAAGCTATTGTGTTGTTGTGCTTGGGAGAGGTCCAGTTGAGAGAGAGAGAGGGAGAGAGAGAGAGAGAGAGAGAGAGAGAGAGTGGGGGCATAAGGAGTACAAAAGTCCAAATAAGTGAACTTCAGATGCCTCTGTAAACACATTCTTATAAAAAAAGAAGAGAGAGCGCCAGATAAAAGCAATATCACATATCTCTTGGGAGCCTCACTGATAATATCCTCATAAAAGGACGCATTCTCTTACCATCTGTTTAAAGGATAGTACATGACCAGCGAGGTACAGGACGCACCATCCCATCATCCCTGTTCATTCACTAAAGCGCTCCTGTACTCCACTCTCATTCATGGACCACTAAAACAGCTGAGAACCCTCAGCACCCGGCTCTCGTCTCGGCCACGTCAAAATCGCCACTTCCAATTCGGCTGTCACCTTTCCAAAAACCACAAACCACAAACAACGCACTCGGACCAGATGTGTCCACTTCGGACCAAAAAAAAAAAAAGCTGATGACCTTCAAAACTGGACATGAGACAGGACAAAATAAACACAGCCGTAGAAAGCTGTGAATAAAGAGGATCTTACAGCTACGGCCGATCACAGAAACGGTGTCAGAGACAAACCCCTAAGTGGTGTTCTGGAACAGTGTTGGATTTAGGGATGCGTGGAGAAAGCCCGAATTTCACTTGAGTGTATGTGAAAATGGTGCAGTTAAAGCTGGATTCCAGGCACTGCACTTTGTAAACATCTCTAAGCAAAACACAAGGGGTGTGCAATCCATCAAGAAAAGCCATTTATTTTTTCATTCGTGATCTTAAATAATACAAAAGAAAACAGACACTCTGATGTGTTCTCCAACACTTAGGTGTGTCCCTTGTTTTTTAATTACATGAAATGGAAATCATTATCAGATGAGTGAGTGAGTGAGTGAGTGAGTGAGTGAGTGAGTGAGTGATGGAGAGAGAGAGAGAGTGAGTGATGGAGAGAGAGAGAAAGAGTGAGTGAGTGATGGAGAGAGAGAGAGAGAGAGAGAGAGAGAGTGAGTGAGTGATGGAGAGAGAGAGAGAGAGAGAGAGAGAAAGAGAGAGAGTGAGTGAGTGAGTGAGTGAGTGATGGAGAGAGAGAGAGAGAGAGAGAGAGTGAGTGAGTGATGGAGAGAGAGAGAGTGAGTGAGTGAGTGAGTGAGTGAGTGAGTGAGTGATGGAGAGAGAGAGAGAGTGAGTGAGTGATGGAGAGAGAGAGAGAGAGAGAGAGAGAGAGAGAGAGAGAGAGAGAGAGTGAGTGAGTGATGGAGAGAGAGAGAGAGAGAGAGAGAGTGAGTGAGTGAGTGAGTGATGGAGAGAGAGAGAGTGAGTGATGGAGAGAGAGAGAGAGAGAGAGTGAGTGAGTGAGTATGTGATGGAGAGAGAGAGACACAGAGACAAAGAGAGACAAAGTGAGATGGAGAGAGGTGAGAAGAGGAAGAGAGAGTTAAAGAGAGAGAGACAAATGGAGAGAGTGAGGGAGAGAGAGAGAGAGAAATTGAGTGAGTGAGTGATAGAGAGAGAGACACAGAGACAAAGAGAGGTGAGAAGAGTAAGAGAGAGGTAGTTAGAGCGACAAATGGAGAGAGAGTGGGGGGTAAAGAAAGAGAGAGAGACTAAGAGAGTGAGTGAGTGCGAGAGTGATGGAGAGAGAAAGAGAGAGGTAAAGTCATATCTATTCATTGATGCACTGATCCAGATCATATCCCCGGTACACCAGATATAACAGAGAAGGTGTTTTGTAAGCACTGGACCTTGTAAGTTGTCCACACGATTCACATACTTTCATGTTCACTTTTCACATCTGTCATGCGAGAGTTTATTATTCACATGATTTGTATTTATTTTCATTTATACTGTAAATGGAAAGGTCAGAAGTAAAAAGCTTTAACGGCAACGATAAATAAACATAATGGGAGACATTTGCAAAGAGTGCTCAGGAGTGGAAAATACCTCAGTAATTGTAATTCTTGTTACTGTACTTCACTCAGGTACATTGAAAGTATTATTGAAATTGTATTTTTACTCAAGTACTCGTGACTTCTTCTTCTTTCGGCTTTTCCCTTCAGGGGTCGCCACAGAGAATCGTCTCTCTCCACCTATCCCTGTCTTCTGTATCCTCAACACTTGCACCCACTAGCTTCATATCCTCATTTATTCCATCCATATACCTCCTCTTTGGCCTTCCACTTTGCCTCCTGCCTGGCAGCTCCATGTCCAACATTCTCCTACCAATATACTCACTCTCCCTCCTCTGAACATGTCCAAACCATCTTAATCTGTCCTCCCTAACTCTGTCCCCCAAACGTCCAACATGAGCGGTCCCTCTGATGTACTCCTGTCCAACCTCAGAGAACCTCAACATCTTCAGCTCTGCTACCTCCAGTCTCTTCCTCAGTCACACTGCCTCTAAACTGTACAGCGTGGCCGGTCTCACCACTGTCTTGTACACCTTCCCCTTGATTCTCGCCCACATTTTTCCTTTTCTTCACCCATTCCTCGCAAAAACTGGTCAGTGTGCTAATGTCGTGATGCTAACGCCACCTTAGCACTCCTCCTTCCCACAAATTGTGAGGTAGCAAAATATTTATTTATTTGTTGTTGTTGCTTCACAGGGTGGGGTGGGGGGAAACATGATTACGTAATTTGTATGTCATTATTATATTTAGGTACAGTTTGGGTGTTTTAGGCTCATTGTCTGAACCTGTACTGTAAGACATGGCCATCAGCTAAGCGCCGCTTCGTCCTCCGAATCCACTGAGCGGCGTGAAAGCGTTAGGCAGCCATACTTACTCCTACCACCATAGCAACGGGAAGTGACGTCACCGACACCAATGGCCGCTAGTCTGTTGCTATGTATAAGCCAGTACGGAAAAGCCTTTGTTTAGTTTTGTGTAGCAGAAGCGCAGTGTAGCTGTTTTATTCATCTCCTCACACCGAGAGCCGCGTTTCCCACAGACACGATTTTATAATAGTTCTGCAAAAATAAAACTTCTCGGTTTCCCCCCCCCCCAAGTAAGTTGTTTATTTATTTTTTTTTTGGCTGCGCTTCGTTGTTATGCGATTTGTAATAACAACCTGGTGAAGTTAGTAACGCGTTAGTAGCGGAGTGATTGCGACTCGTAATAACAGACCAGACTGTTTATAACGTGTTAATAGAAAGCGATGTTTTATTCAGTTCATTTTGATGGCTGGTGAAGATATCTAAGTCTGCATTAAGAACAAGGAACCCGGTTGCCAGTTTAAAGTATAAATCAGTATTTAGGAGGTCTTGTTTTAGCTTATTAACACATTACCACGGGTTTTATGCAAAGCCTTAATTATACTTTGCTATATATATAAAAAAAAATACTGCAGGTCTGGTTAGCTAGCAGAGCTAATGCTAACCACTCCTTATCTCGTTATGTTCCGTGCTACAAACATCCCTTGATGCTTTGTGCATGCTAAAAAAAAAAATAAACTGCATCATATGGTCACAGGTATGCACATGGCTGACCATTACATACATATGTGCCTTGTCAGATTTATTTCCCCATTTTCTGTTATACAAAGCTCCACTCTTCAGGGAAGGCGTTCCACCAGATGTTGGAGCGTGGCTGTGGGGATTAGTGATCATTCAGCTATGAGAGATTTAGGGAGATCAGACACCGATGGTGTGAGAGTGAGGAGGTCTGGGGTTCAGTCGGTGCTCCATGTTCAGTGGGGTTGAGTCCGAGTCAGAGCTCTGTGCAGGACACTCCGGTTCAACCTTCACACATCATGTCTTCATGGAGCTGTGTGCTTTGTGCACAGGGGCATTGTCATGCTGGAGCAGGGTTGAAGGGAAACTGTAACACTACAGCATACTGAGGCCTTCTAGACAATTGTGGGCTTCCAATATTGTGAACAGTTTGGTGAAGAGACACGTATGGGTGTGATGGTCAGGTGTGCGCTTAGGGATACGTTCTTTCATCCCAAAATTGAATACTCTTTCAGGTTGTAAGAGTTACTCCGCTTTACATCGGGCTTCATTACACCAACCTGTCCTTTATTATTTTCCTATACCTGCATGCATTGTGTTTTATTCCTTACTTAAAGCTAAAACTGATGGCAGGTCAGACCCCTAACATGTCTTAACGATAATCGCATTCTCTCTAAAGAAAAAAACCTGTAATTATTATTTATGACCAATTTATTTCTCTCATTTTGATGGAGAGCTTTGACTGATTGTGTGTAAAAACTATAAGATAAAACGGAAAAAGCAGACATTATAGGGACACCGTTTTTATGAAATGGCTTCAATACTAGTCACACACAGCACACACATGTTCCCAGCTGCTGAATCATATATTTTGTGTCACAGACTAACTTAATATCGGCAGTTCTGGGGTTAGAGATGAGAAATGTTGTCATTTGGAAGCCTACATTCACAGGATATCTTCCCTAATAAACATCAAGTGCACTATATATCTAATATCTGATATATAACTGTATGCCTTTGGTTTTCTTTAGGCTCCTCCTGGAACGTGACATGTATCTGTAAAGCTCCCTCCGTCCAAAGAGGCCTCATGGAACCGAGTAACGATGTGGCGCTGGATATTATCATCACAAACGTGGTTTCTGTCTTCAGGACCAGGTGTCATTTAAACCTGCGCACTATCGGCCTGGAAGGGAACAACGTCATCTACAGACCGGAAGTCGGGGTGCGTGACGAATTCCAAGAGTCAAACTGCTGTAGAGTTAAAATAGAAACATGGCAGCAGATGGGAGTGGAATTAGGTAGAAGTGTAACTTAGTGGACAGTAGAGTTCTCAAATCTGATTGGTTAGAAGGTAGGACAGACCGGTCACTCAACAATATATCAGAAGAGTAATATTTTTGAATGAAATCATGAATCAATCGACATATTAATCTGGAATGACTGACAGCCATGCAGATGTTTTGAACTGTCTGATATTAACTCACACTGCCGTCCCCCTCCTCTGTTTCTTATGTGTTAAGTTTAAGTTTTGCTCTCATGTCTTAAATCCGACATGGCACCCTCGCGTCTCATTAAACAGAGAAGGGTTTAAGTTCATTACCGTGAAATAAAACCTACCAGTATATGTTTGACTTGGATAAAATTAGACAGGTATATGGTTAGTGGTCATGGTGGCTACTAGGTTTGCCTCACATCTCCGAGGTTCAGGGTTCGACTCTTGCCTCTGGCCTGCATACACTGTATTGCCAAAAGTTTTGGGACACCCCTCCAAATCATTAAATTCAAGTGCTGCTTTTCAGGGGTTGGGTTCGGCCCCTTAGTTTGAGTGAAAGGAACTCAATTTCATGCTCCCAACTTTGTGGGAACAGTTTGGGGATGACCCCTTCCTGTTCTAACATGACTGCACACCAGTGCACAAAGCAAGGTCCATAAAGTCATGGATGAGCGAGTTTGGTGTGGAGGAACTGACCTCAATTTGATAGAACACCTTTGAGATGAATTAGAGCAGAGACTGAGAGCCAGGCCAAAACTGGGACGCCTGCCTTTACATGCACATGAATGTAATATGGAGTTGTCCCGCCCTTTGCAGCTATAACAGCTTCAACTCTTCTGGGAAGGCTTTAAACAAGGGTTAGGAGTGTGTTTATGAGAATGTGAACAGAGCACTGTTTCATCTCTGAATTGTCCATACTGTGTGAGCATGTGCGCAATTGTGCCCTGCTGGGTTGGCAGTCTGTCCAAGGGTTCTCTGTCTCCCTGTGTAGGATAGGATGGATGGAAATTATATATATATATATATTTAACATCATCTATATACAGTACATATTAGTCATGACAATGATGTGTTCAGCTTAAAAAATGCCACATTTTTGGCTAAAAGTATAAAAAGGCCTCAAATTCTGATGATACTTTGATAATGATGATTACAAAATAATTAAAACCACAATTTTCTCTCTTGGGTCAGTCCACACAAGTGCATTGAGATAATGTTGTCTAAGATGTGCTGCAGAAACTGGAGTGTGAGTGTATACAGGGTTTTACTAGACATTAAAAATGTTTACATGCACACTTACTTTCTTCCTGAAATAATATTTCAAGTACAGCAAGTAGTGAGAAAGCGTGCATGTAAAACTTTATAGTGTCTCAACTAAAACAGACTCTCAAGCACCTGGTGGCGATTTGTGAAAAGGACTACATGGAAACTGTACTGTGTTTACAACATAGCATGCCACATCCTGTTTTATTCTTTACAAATGGGCCTGATCCTCCTGACTGTAATGCTGCTTGTATTCCGTCTCCTTCCAGAAAGTGCTGATGAAGCTCCGCAAACCTCGCATCACTGCCTCCATATGGTCATCAGGGAAAATCATTTGCACTGGAGCAACAAGGTCTTAATGACAGAAACCTCTTTCGTTCTTTTACTCATACGCGTCTAACCTAATCAGTCCCCTAGCTAATAAGCTCCATGTCACTTCTCCATCTTTCTCTCCGTAGTGAGGACGAGGCTAAACTGGGTGCCAGGCGGTTAGCTCGCTGCCTCCAGAAGATAGGATTCAAGGTTGACATTCAGTTTTGGAGCTTGTTTACATTCCTATTGATTATTCTTTATTGAATTAAATCACTAATTGTGTGTGTGTGTGTGTGTACACTCTCCTGCAGGTCAGGTTTTCAGATTTTAAGATAGTAAACGTCCTGGCAGTGTGCTCCATGCCTTTTCAGATCCGTCTTATCGAGTTCACCAAGAACAACCGTCCCATAGCCAGGTACGATCTTCATTTTCATTTGGAATCAGAAGTTTTCAAAATCTATAAAGTCTAGTATTTGTATAGTGCTTTTAACAGTGGAAATTGTCTCAAAGCAGCTTTACAGAACATAAGAAATATACTACAGAATATTAGACTAAAAGTTCAAGATCAATATTAGACTTATATTTCATTTTGTTTGTATTAATCCCTAATGAGCAAGGCTGAGGCGACTGGCGAGGAAAACCTCCCTTAGATGGCTTGATCATTTGAACGTATCACTGTTTTACTTTTTGTTTCTACTATAGCACTGTTAATTCTCAAATCTGACTGGTCAGAAGGATTCGTTTTCCAATAACAGCAGTTCTGACTGCAAGACTAATCACACGTTCGTTCTGATACGTTATTGTTCCTTAGTGGCATCTTGTACATGGATTCAAAAAAAGGATGTACAATGCTGGATGTACAAAGATGGACACCTGACCATCACACGCCCATGTGGTTCTTCCTCAAAGTTGGAAGCTCACAATACTACAGAATGATATTGCTTTGCATGCTCTAGTGTTACACTTTCCCTTCCCTAGAATTAAGAGGCACAAGCATGACAATGCCCCTGTGCACAAAGCACAGAGCTCCATGAAGACATGGTGTGTGAGGGTTAGAGTGGAAGAACTGTCCTGCACTGAGCCCTGACTCTGACTCAACCCCATTAATGAACTGGAACACTTGACTGAACCCCAGACCTCCTCACTTTTACAACATCAATGTCTGATCTCACGAACGCTCTTGAATGATCACTAATCCCCACAGCTACACTCCAACATCTAAATTGCAGGAAGAAGCTGAGTTGTCATTTGAATTTGTTACTTCAATTTCCAAACCAATTTGCAAAAAATTGAGGAAATTCGGTCTGTGGCAGAAGCACGGCCGTGTGTCAGGTTTAAGAGGAAATGTGATACACAGTGAGAAACACTTTTACATCCCTTTATTCAGCGGATACCGTCATCCAACACAGCTTCTGAGTACAGCTGAGCCGTTCAGATACTCCATTTATTCATAGTGAGACAGAATATAATACAAGCGAAGTCCTGAGCACTTGCGGGTTAAAGGATCAGAGGCCCAACAGTAGCTCCTTTGACAACACTGAGGTTTAAAAGTCCTAACCCAAAACAATTCATTTATTGTATGTTTGAGATCGCTACAGAAAAAAGTGTTACAGCGCCCTCTAGTGGTGAGAACGCTGCAGAGACGCTCAGGCTCCAGCATTTTGACAGAGATTACTGATTCCATTCTAGTTTGTTTCCAGGTTTATGGAGTGTGTTAGAGCTCAGAAAATCTTCAAACCCTCAGGACTACAGTTCTAAATACAATATGCAAATATAAAAAAATACAAAATTTCCTGTAAATTTGTGCCCAAGACCTAACTCTGTAGTCATAAACACTGTCGTGATTAAAGCTGTGTAAAAGAAGAAGGTTTGCAATCACTTCATCCGTTGTCACTCAGAAGATTCTGTTCTTTCTCGTGTTATTTCAAAATGTCTGTCTTGCCACTGAGACTGATCTCGGGTTTGCTCGTTAGGGATCTGATTTACCAATTTCTAAATTAAAGCTAAAGCTTAGTTCCTAGCAAAACAGAACTGCTCTTCATCCCCATGTAAACTCGCTGATCTCCCCTTCAGCCACTGCATGCAACCTTGGGGCAACCATGGACAATCAACTGTCCTTTTACTAGGATCTTGCTTTATTCGGCAGTTTTTATCCACACAGGCCACTCAGGTGCACGCTCAGTCGAGACTTGGCTACTGCGCAATTCTGAGCGCAATTCGATTTCTACAAAGGATCCAAAATGCAGCTGCATGACAACCTTCTGAAGTTCTCCTTCACTCCTTACACTGGGTTCATCCAGCATCAGATATAAAACGCTTGCCTACAGAGCCAAAAACAGACCAGTGACTTATCACTTATCACACCCCGATCTGCACTCAGATCTTCTAGCACTGCTTGACTATTCCCACCATCTCTCAGGTTGGATACGCATCAAGACTCTCTCTCTCTGTCCCTGCTCCTAGGAATGAACCTCCCCATGATGTCAGAACAGTCACTGGTTGCTTGTTACTACAACCTAGTGAACGGTGAACCAGTATTAATGCATCATTGACAATGAATTCAAACCACGTCAGTCTGGATAAGGGCGTGTGCCAAATGCCACAGATGTAAATGTCAATGTAAATGCAGTGAAAATGTCTAATAAAAAGTTTGTTTTGGTTTTGTTTTGTTCGTACAGCTATGAGCCTGAGATTCACCCAGCTGCTTCATACAGAATTAAAACCCTTAGGAGCACAGTGCAGGTGTTCTCCACGGGCAGCATCACAGTTACAGGTACACACCACACACAATTCCTCTACAAAGAGCCTTTGTATGATTTCCACCAAGCACATTAAGTGCTACTAAAAAGTAGGAATGATGACCACAGAGTTCCGAGAGAGCTACAGAGAAATCGAATTAACATAAATGGGAAATATCTGAGGGATGCATTTTCTGTCAGAGAAATAATCCGCTTAGAGCATTAAAAGTATACAACTTACTTGATTTAGTGAGTTGAACGCAGCTTGAAGGTCGTGATCATCAAGCAGTCAAATTTCACCCAGTGCCAGTGAAATGGTGGAACAGAATTTTTTTTAGTAAGATCTTCGGCTTCATCTGCACCTCAGCATTCCTTCCCACACGTCCCTGGAAGTCTGTCCAACTGAGGTTTAGCTGTAGCATGTACAGTTCCTGTTCCGACTACACAGGAACCGCCTGCTCTCGCAGCAGTCAAAATAAATGCAAATAATACTCAAGCTAATTTATTGATGCAGAAAAGACGTAGAAATAAATAAATAAATGGGATGTTTATTATTAAGTATCGGTGGTCAAACCAAACCTTTGCCTACGGCCGCTTATATCTGGAAAAAAATCTGAAACATTTAGTGAGCCCTCATGCACCGTAGATGAGGGAGGAGTCATCCTGGAACAGGCCACACCCATCAGGATTGAAGTGTTTCATCATAGTGGTGATTTTTTTTAGAGCGAGAGAGAATGAGCAAAGCTTTCTTTACTGTGTCTCTATTAAGAAAAGAAATCAATCTTACTTAAAATCGATATCCCAAATAGTCAGATATTCATTATACCAGTTTATATACTTCTAAATTGATGATATAAAATGTGCAAGATGCTTATGATGATCCCTGATGTTTTTGAAATGCTTTGTTTCTTCCCAGGACCAAATGTTCAGAGTGTTGCCTCAGCTGTGGAACAGATATATCCTCTATTGTTCGAGTGTCAGAAAAAACTGGCGTAAAACACACACACACACACACACACACACACAGTCTGGAAAAACTGAAGAAGCACCTTATAAATGAATGTGTTTTAAGACTTTAAACTGTTGGCCTCATCGTCGTGTAGTAATCGACCATTTTAATCAAACGTTATTTTAGTGCATGGACACCAAAGTCGACGAAAAGCTGTTGCTGTTTTTTCCGAAACGTTGGGAGTTTTACAGAGAAATGCAAAAACAAAAACTGAAGCTGGCTTTAGTAGAGCAACACCGAGGACGGACGATAAAAAATAACGAGAGCGGCCGCACTAAAGAGGACGTGATGTGATATTTACTTACCTGCTGCATTCTGTCGAACAAAAACACTCTGCTTTATGAGGCAGTGTACAGGTTACGTGTTTATGTAATATGTTCCCATTTGGTATTTTGTAATAAAGACTGAATAAAATCATCATCGTGCTGCATCTCACTTATTTGTGAGAGTAAATAGGTAGAAACTGCTTGAATCTATGCTTCTTGAAACAGAGAGATATAAATGATAAAGTGTCACACGTGCACGCTCCACACACTGTCTGAGATTATATTACAGAAATGAACGATGAAATAATTCGCAATGCCATTCTGCCGAGAATCCGAGTGTAATCCAGCCTGCCTGTTAAACGAGATGAACAGCCGTCTGCTCGAGGAGTGGAAGAGCATGGATGTCACCGGTTGTGAAACAGAAAGATGGATAAACCTGTTTGAGAGAAAAAAAATATCTCCTCCGAAAAGTCCTGAGAACAGCTGGAGTGAGTTTCTGATGAAAACATATTTCTTAAACAATACACTACACCGAACAGGCATAACATTATGACTACCTGCTTAATATTGTGTTGGTCCCCCTTTTGCTGCCCTGACCCGTCCTGCACTGTGTATTCTGACACCTTTCTATCAGAACCAGCATTAACTTCTTCAGCAGTTTCAGCAACAGTAGCTCGTCTGTTGGATCGGATCACACGGGCCAGCCTTCACTCCCCACGTGCATCAATGAGCCTTGGCCGCCCATGACCCCGTCACCGGTTCACCACTGTTCCTTCCTTGGACCACTTTTGATAGATACTGACCACTGCAGACCGGGAACACCCCAGAAGAGCTGCAGTTTTGGAGATGCTCTGATCCAGTGGTCTAGCCATCACAATTTGGTCCTTCATCAAACTCGCTCAAATCCTTACGCTTGTCCATTTTTCCTGCTTCTAACATCAACTTTGAGGACAAAATGTTCCTAATATATCCCACCCACTAACAGGTGCCATGATGAGATCATCAGTGTGAATGAAAATAACTTCACGATTAGTGTTAGACTGCTTTATTTTTCACAGTTCAATCCGAATCATGACATCAAGGTAGTGTGCACTTGAATCAAAAGTGCAGTGTAAATACAGTAGTGGCACAGCTAGCATCAGATCTCTGCAAAAGTAAACCCACTGCAAAAAAAAAAAATTCTTAAACAAATATTTCTCAGTATAAGATTATATTAAAAATGTACTTATTTTAGGTTTACATTCTTCAATGGATTGTTATTATATTAGAAATACATTTTATGTGTAATTAATAAAACATTATTAAAATATTGAATACTGGATATAAAAAGTATTACACACCCCTATAAAAGCTAAATCATTAGATCTTACATCCAATCCCACCTTTAATATGATCTAGCCTCCTACAAAACTGAAGTGCAAAACAAACAAACAGGGATGTGTAGATTATTTTTATCTCCACTGTATTCGACAAGTAAGGAATAAAACACCACAATGTGTTCGGTCATAGAAAAATCCTCAACAGCGTGTCATGGCGTCGATCCTTTTTTCCTTTACGATGTCTCAAAGTGTTTTATTTATTCATCTTATACCACAGCCATCTGCCAACACAAACCACTTACCTCTGATGTCTTGCTGTGGAACGTCTGCGAAGTCAGGAACTCAGCTCCTGTAGCTATTCCGTTAGAACGGTTTGTTCCCTCGCCAAAACATCAGACACTGGAGACTCCTTCTACGTTATAAATGCTAATCATGCTAAACATCTCACACACACACAGACAAATCAATCACTGTTTTAAAGCTGGTTATCAAAAGCGCCATTTTAAAAGCCCCTGTGATCGAGCTGTTGCCATAGAAACGCTAATATATAAATCAGAAGAACCAGCGATCATATCATCAACACCTTCTGACCAATCCGATTCGAGAACACTGCTGCGGTATAAGGACAAACACTTGGCTATAATGGAGACATTTTTAACTTACTAATTTTGAAAAGAAAGCCTATCATAGTATAAAAGGATATATTTGTTGATCACTAATGTAACCACGGTAACGAGTAAACAAACAAGATTGACAAGAGTTTCAGCCATTGCCTGAAGTTTTCACAACAAATAAGTTAAGGTCCGTTTTTCTTTCTTCCTGTTCCCAACGATATTTACATATAAAATATATCGCGGTCCAATCGTGCGTATAGTCGCGATGTGACGTGATCATACTACACACTGCTTTAGGAGTGAGGTTTAGCAGGGGTAATATGCCCAAGACGATGCCGTTGACTCAAAGTGCATCGCCGCTGATATTTCTTTACATGATACTCGTCTTCCAACTGCTGAAGGAAGTCCGAAAGTGCGTTTCCTGGAGGAGGTTCCAGCCAGCGGTAGGATGAATCCCTGATGTGTTGATGATGTGTAACAACGAGCGAAAGCAGAAAACATCTTCACATATGAAATACTATTTCGTAAAACGTTACGAGACAAACGTATAAATCTATTCAGCTTTTTCACATTACAGATATGGCCGAAAACAATTCATGTTAAGAGTCACGTTTTAAAAGGATTAAGACAAATAAAAATAATAAACGGCTACATTTCAGATTTGCGGTACCCGAGTCTGCGTGTGCTGCTCACAGATACGGCAGGACACCACTTTAGCCATTTTACTGATCAGGGTAGGCTCAGCCTTTGTCACCTAATTTGTGTTGATTAGGTTGTGTATCCAGCGTTCACGTCCATCTCTGATTAACAAACTCTTCTTTTTCATACTTTATCCTTGTTCCTCGTTGGTTTGGGATCAGACTGATGTGAAGGATTTCTCATCCTGTGACAGCTCAGACTTGGGTTTCTTTCGCCACGGGTGGCACAGCATTGTGCTGTCGAGATGGTTCCTGCGGAAATATGAGAGCGTGTGAGATCCGTAAAAAATGGTAGCTTATAGTTATGTAATGTAAAGCAAGGAATAAAACATGCTGTTATAGGAAATCTATCTATCCATCCATCCATCCATCCATCCATCTATCTATCTATCTATCTATCTATCTATCTATCTATCTATCTATCTATCTATCTATCTATCTATCTATCCATCTATCCATCTATCCATCTATCCATCTATCCATCATTAGATTTTATTCATAAGCCTCTTGGTGGTCCAATGGCAGGATTCCACGCTCTCACTGCCGTGGCCCGGGTTCGGTTCCTGTGCAGGGTGCTAACCCAGTCACTGAAGAGTGGCTCTCAGTAACTCTCAGTGTCGGTCCCAAGCCCAGATTTAATGGGAGGGTTGCGTCAGGAAGGGCATCTAGTGTAAAACCTGTGCCAAATCAAAGCATGTGAACCAAATGATCTGCCGTGGTGACCCCAAAACAGGGAGCAGCCGAAAGAACAACAACTTATAATGTATTTGTAGTTACGTTAAAGCTGTGGGACATTTGATGTAAGTCACATTATAGCAGATAGAAAAGTCCTGGTATTTCCCCCTTAAAGTTAATACAACAAAAAAAGCAGCTTGTTATGTTCAGTGGCTGAGTTAGCTCCCTGCCCAGGTATCGAACCTAGGCCACGGCAATGAGAGCGCAGGATCCTGCCGCTTGACCACTAGGAGGCATTGCATAGCTGTGATTTATAAACTAATTCATATGATGAAAATGACTCAACACCTTCTGACCAATCAAGAACTCAACTGCAGACTCTGTGTGGAACCAGCCTGATAGAAGTTCTCCTGACTGCAGAACAAAAAGGCCATGGATGGATAAGTGATATAACTCCTCCTCTGTGGGTGGAGTCGAGTCGAAAGTCCATGGGATGGAGGCAATGTATAGTGTTGTCTGGGTTAGTGTAAGGCTTTACAGGAGTTACAGGACTCTCTGGACTTTTGGTTCAGCAGCAAGGATCATTCTGCAAGGTCACCTGATCTGACCACCAGTAAGTGAAAGAGGACAATGCAGTCTGTGTAATATGTGTGTTTTTCCTCACTTCATGGCGAGCTCTTTGGAGATCTGCTCCAGTGATCTGCCCTTCGTTTCCGGCACGAACACGATGACGAAAATCAGCAGCACGAAGCTCATAGCAGCATATGAGAAGATCACGCTGGGGAGGCCGATCTTTTCTGTAACGAGTCGTAAACACAGAACACGCGATTAATATTTTGGTCAACATCCTACAAGGTGCTATATGTCTCTAACGATTTCACACTATGTGCCACACCTCATATACATTTCAATAATCAATGCATCACGCTTATGTGAAAATGTGTGCATATTTAACAGTTTCCTCTATTTATTTATTTTATATAAAATCATATATATTTCATCTTTTCAATTTCTGTCATGATATTTGAGAGCTGTCACATTAAATTTCGTTGCATTGTACACAAGGACATTAAAGTACATATATTACCTTAACTCACATTGATAACGATCATGTGACGCTCAGGAATAATTACTAAATATAGTTAAACGTGGGATTTTTTAACACATAGTATTAAACACATTAAAAATACAGAGTGGTCATGGTAAGCCCCGCCTCCTCTCTCTGTTTATTTGCTGATGGATCTGCAATCCTGTTCAAAGCTGCAGTCTCTACTGTTAGCTGTAGTTCAGGGGGATGTGATAGCTTAATAGTTGGACTACTGATCAGATCTACCAATCTGCCACTGCTGGGCCCCTGAGCAAGGCCCTTAACCCTTAACTGCTCAGTTGTATAAAATGAGATAAAATGTCAGTCGCTCTGGATAAGGGTGTCTGCTAAATACCAGAAATGTAAATGTAGGTAGATGATACTTGAATAGAAACATCTGGTGATCATTGCTCTGTCCATCCTTCTCCCACCTCACACTCAAAAAACGATCAATTTGATTTATATACATGTTAATTATCATTTCTATACACAATTTGGCAGTCATGTGATCAGTCGTAAATTGCCTTTATTTATTATTGCATATACTTTTCTATATGCACTACATTCAGCAAGTATATGCATGTTTTATGGCACGTTCACATATGACTTTTTGACCTGGAGTGTTTGCCCCCTCTGTGCTGGTTGTTTGGGCAGGTGTGCACTCAGCGATCACGCTCAAGTGCACATTAAAGCCATCATGTCCACATTAAAGCAATTCATAACCTCCAGTAAGCTCTAGCGCAATGAGAACACAGGATCCAATCCTGACTTCTTAGTGGGAAAGTGAGGGAGGGAAGGGGGAAACTGGAAAAGGTGGGGGATTGGATTGGGAGTACATGGATTGTAGCACGTTTTTTTTTTAATATGTATTGCCATCTTTATACATGTTTACCCCGGCGACGTCTACCGACCGAGTAAACCGACACCGATGACAGCTTCGGAAACATCCCGAGCCCTCTCTCTCCTTCATTGAGCAAGAGCCAGCCAGATACACCATGCATCAGAAGGAACTGTACAACCTGTCCCTGACCAACGTCCTCTGATTTCACATTTCATTCAGTCCAGCTGTCTCATCATCATTGTGCAACTGTTTCAAAGCACTTCGGGAAGGTTGTTATGGTTAGTCATGGTTAGTCACGGTGACTTTTTCACACACAGATTTAACATTACCGTCTTTCTGTGAATACTAAATGATCAAGCAGCTTTCTTTACTGGCTATCAGACTTCTCTGGACTAGCTCCATTGCTCTTCTGGACAACCTTTGTTTCACAGAGCGGTGAACCCATTGGCTGTGTAATCTGCTACTGTTGTAAACACGTTATAGGGCTACCTCTGCTGCTCCAACCTTATCGTACATGACCGCTATCAAAATCACAGAAGAACACAGCACTGCTGACCAGAACACAATGAAACTTTAACGCTAGGTCCATGTTTTTTGTTTTTTTTGGCTCAGCCTGCCATTTTCCCTTATATCCATTCTCTTTTTCTTATAACTTATAACAACAATGTGATTCCCCTTTTTCTGGATACACAAGCATGTCCAATGACAAATTTCACCAGAAGCTTCTGGGATATTAAACAAATGACGCTTCCTCCAGGATTGTGGTCAAAAATGCTGGATTTCAAAATTAATATTCATTAGTCACATAAACAATATGTAGTGAAATGCTTTTCACGGTTAAAAATTATTTTTTAAAAACAGAATTTAAAAATAGTTAAAATAAAAATCGAAATAGAATTATCTGTACAAGTGAAGGGAAAAATAATATAGAAAATATAAAAATATATTGTACATACAAAGATGGCTCAGTTGCAGAACAGTATGACTGTTTTCAAAATTTGCGATGCAACTTGCAGACACTTTTATGGGGATTTTTGTTGAAAACTAGTCGAAATTTCGCACAGGACTCTTCGTTTCAACTCTGGCTTGAATGCATATTGTTTGCAAAAAAATCTGCGGAAAAGCTGTACATTTTGATAAATTCCAAGCTCCTCCAAATCCAGGTAATGATACAGGATGCACTGTTAGAACTGTGAATCCGTGCTGAAAGCTATGCAACTGAATAAAAGTTTACAGAATTATAGCATAATCTCCTTCATCACTTCTATCATCTCTTTCACTTAAATTTTTCAACTATTATATTTCAAAAATGTAATGTAATTTAGAATAGGTCATGCATTTTGACCTGAACAGAATATAATAAAGGTTAACATGACTTTAACCTTAAGATATATAAACACACTGTCATCTGCTCTTTTTTATATATTTCCTGATAGGTTTTCTGAGTAGCCCGCCTCGTTCTAATTAAGCAGCAGCCATTAATAATTGCAGTATATATTACCGTTATGATTATTTAATGACAGCCATTGCTCATGCACTTATGTAACGTGAGTCATTAGATAATGTTCAACCTTGAGCTCCTAGTATTACTGATAAAAAATGTTCTTAACGTCGTCACGTGCTAATATTTGAACATTTCTAAGCAATCTGTGGTTTCTAAACAACACAAGAAATGATTTAAAGTAATTCATGGCCTCCAAATGAGACAGTGGATCACCTATCATGTGCTTCTTCTTCTGCAGGAGGATGATGGATGCTTTGGAAATCGTTTAAAATTCAGTTGCTAAGATTTACACCCAGGCTTTCTATAGAAACTGTTAACATGGAGTAGAGAGGAATCTGTCCAGTTGAGCTGCTATAGCCTGGATAAAGCCTTACTATATAACCACAATATCATAAGTACCAATAGATTCATGATACAATAGTGCAAAAACCTGCTGTGGTAAGAACTGAGAAACGAGCAGAATGAATAGAGCTAAAGTGGTGTGTTATAAAGCTTCTGGATCAGTTTCTGACATGATCAGTTATATAAAATATTAACAATCTTGTGGAGATGAAACCAGTCACAACAAAAAATGCTCCAGCTTCAGGTCCAGTAGAGAGAAACAGTAGCTTTTAAAGCCAAATAGCTATACATACAATTTATATAACACACTAATTAGTGTAATAATAATTGCTTGATTGATTTATACGTTCGCTTAAATACGCTTAATGCAAGGTCATACCTGACAAGATAACACCAATGGTTAACAGTGATTTGTGGACTAATTGCAAGCAAGAGCTAAAGTTGTGAAAGGGGGAACTGAAGAAAAGGCAGTCCACAAGCACCACTGGACTGGTCTGAGGAGTCATTTCAGTAAATGGTTTGGATTTGCTGCAGCATTACTCCTGCTGAATCAGCATGTTATTATTGATCAGTTCATTAATCAGCAATATATCAGCAGCTGTAGATAACGTGGCTTGCCTGTGAGTGTGAGGAAGGTCATTGATATGAGCAGGTTCATGACCCAGTTGAAGGCAGACACCACGGACACGGCTTTTCCTCGGATCCCGGTGGGAAAAATCTCGCTCAAAACCACATAGACCACTGAAATAAACAGACACACAGTCAGAATGTGATAAAAACTTTTACATTTAAATACGTTAAAATTATTCACATTTAATTTGACCATAGTGTGTTAATCTCTCAGCACAAGTAAGCCCATGTGGCTCTCATCAAATCTCTTATTGCTGCTTTATTACATATGACATCATTAATGATAGCAAGAAAAATGAAATTATTTCTTATATATATATAAATATATTACTAGCTGATTAGTGGAAAAATTTTACCTGAGTGCTCTAGACTGATATAGCGCACTGACTGAGCTCAATTATACAGTGGAACCTTTGCATACAAATTTCATTCGTTCTGGAGGCACATTCTTAAGGCGAAAATTTGTATTACGAAACAAATTTTCCCATAAGAAATAAAGTAAATGCAGATAATCCGTTCCAGGCTCGCAAAAAATGTTCAATATTACCAATTTCCAAGGGTCAAGGGTCCTCACAGGAAGTCGTGCCACCAAGCTTGGGCTAAAAATAGACAGACCACCCACACGAATCTGTCAACAAAAAAACACCCGAAAAATCACCTAGCTTTTGAACGCATGCCGAAGGCAATGTTGGTATCGTGGGTTGATCCTTTCGAAACAGCTTTTGGTGAATGAAAAAATAATTCCAAACATTCGTAAACGTGCTTCGGTTGCCTTTGCTTGGCTGTTCACTCACGCAAACAAATTTTGATGTCCTGGATGTACGCGCAACTTAGCCGGCATTCGGTTCGTTCGTATGCCAATGCAAATTTCATGCAACGTTTCAATTCTTAAGGCGAAAATTCATAAGGGACGGCATTTGTATGCCGATGTTCCACTGTAATATACAATTATAGTGAATGTGTTGCAACTATGCATGTTTTGACAAAAGCTCTTATGAGTTAATTTGAAACTGCTGCATGCTAAGCTAAAAAAACACCGTAAATTGAGTGGCATTTTCAGATATGGCTATACAAGTGGCACTTATCAACCAATAGTGAGGTTTGTATCAGTGCTCTAGTATTAAAGCCTGTGGTAAACAGCACATCACCACATAGCCTTAATTCCCTCAAACCAATGTTAGTCATTGGTTAAGCTACAGAACTCACTGACTCAAAGCGTTTAGTCTGTCTAAAGAGGCTTTCACACTGGCAGTATAGTCCATAACGGAACATCACTTGCATGAAAAATTGGTAATATGGAAGCTGTCATGTGGAACCGAAGCCAAGGCTTCCTGTAGGAGGTGGTGTGGTGGTGTGAGTTCGGTTGCACTGGAACCGTGCCACGATACCCATGAATGTGAACGCAAATTAACTGGCATGTGTCTTTTATCTAACGCCATCATCATTACCTAATTTTATCTAATGACATCATTAGTTTCCACAACACACCTGTACCATGAGTGGCCTGCTGCAAGTGATAGCACCAAAATAAAAATATGGCGAGACACATGGAGCTGTGTTCATCATCTGTGTTTGTGGTGACATAAGATAAACACAAATGCTCCAGGATTCAGTCATATTAAGTGGGTCTGAAACCAGACCAATGGTGTGAGGGGCTCTGGGAGCAATCCCACTCAGATTCGGACCAGTGTGAAAATCAATAATACCCCATAATATCACATCCCTGTTTCCTGGCTGGCATTACATCTGCCCCACACCCTTTTTCTTGCAGGTGGTGAACCCACTACAATAACACTATGTTTTGGGCTGAGCCAGACGTGTGTTATGTGGGTCCCTGTCACCAGACACTGGTCCAAGTGTGGGTTCCGGTAACCTTAACTGGAGCAGTGTTTGTTTCTTTGGACCTTGAATCCGAACTCTAAATAAAACCATTTCTAAAATAAAATATTGTAGTCTTACCTCCTGAAACTCTAAATATCTACCATATGGTTAGAGAGATCAGCTACACAGTGAACTTTTAGGGTCACACTGTGTCCTGAACAACATCAGCCCTACAGCAACAACCGTGTAAAGCTAAAGCTAGCCTCAGAACTCAAAATGTTTCCATTATATAAAGTGTTGCTGCACTTACTTGGTCCCAGACTGAAGGAGAAAGCTGCCACATAGATAAGCAGACTGACCAGAGAGATCCATTTCAGGGAAGGAGACACCTCACTCTCCGACATGGATTCTAATGAAATCTCAGTTCTCTCTTTCCAAGAATCTTCTGCTGGTGTCGCAGAGTTCATTACTACTGCTCTGTGGTCCTTGGTGTAGTTTAAAATCCAGGGTACCTGAGTGTGTTTAAAAGGGTTTAATGGAAGATGAGTGTTATTCTGTTCAGACAAAAAATCAGCATGATTTGCGTTTGTCCTAATGCTAGCATCATGTCCCCTCCACGCTGGGGTTTGGTTTAGCTGGCCTGGGCTCTGGCACAGGCTAGCCACTTGTGTTTGGCTATGTAGTGTTATGCCTCCCAAAGCTGCCGTCGACAGTGTCATGACAACAGCGCCCACGCAAAGAAAAGCTTTGGGCCCGACGCGGTCCACGAGTAAAATTGCTGGGACAGTACCGACTAGTTTAACCACCCCGAGGCCGGTGGAGGCGAGTGTAGCAGCCTCGTTACTGTGGAATCCAACTCCGCGCAGCACTGTGGAGGCGTAAGCCAGGAGGTTAGGCTGTCCTGTTGCCTGCTGAAGAAACACCAGCGCCATTCCAACAAACATCCTCCTGCGCATGTTGGCCTGAGAGCGGAATAGGTCCAGAAAGCCCTGCTGATGCTCAGCACCCAGAGCTGCCATAATGACCTTCATCTCTTCCTCCACGCCGTCTGGGACAGTCCCTCGTAAACGGGCGAGAGTTTTCCGTGCCTCCTTCTGCCTGTGCCTGGTCAGGAGAAAGCGTGGGCTTTGGGGCAACACAGGCATGATGGCCATTTGCAGGAATGCAGGCAGCAGAACTCCACTCAAAGTAAACCTCCAACCGTCCACCGTTCCTGCAAATGCCCAACTCAGCCCGAATCCCAGCAGGACACCCAGGACCACCATCAGCTCGTACACACACACGCACCTCCCACGCCAGGCAGCAGGCGCAACCTCCGCTATGTACAGGCACGCCGCCGTGCCAGACAGTGCCACGGCCATTCCCACCAATACACGGCCCACAACCAGCGTCCAGAAGGAGGGAGCGCAGACGCTCAGCAGCGTGCCACATGCACACAGCGCCGCCGTAAGGATAATGGAGAAACGGCGTCCATAACGATCCACGATGGTGCCTCCTGCCACTGAGAGCATGAACGCCCCGAGCAGCAGGGCGCCCACGGCTTGTTCCTGCTGCGGGCATGAGAGAGACAGTACCTCCCTGAGCTGGAGCAGCACTCCAGAGATCAGACCCATCTCATAGCCCAGCATGAGACCACTGAGGGAGGCCACGGACACGGCGCCCAGCACCAGCACTGCTCCACAACCTGGACACACGATAAAACAGCAATGTTAACATCCTCTAGAACTGACACGCAAATTAGAATGTTTAGATCATAAATAAATAAATACGGATAATATACATGCAAAGGATACATTTGACTGGGAATTTCTTCTCTCTGTACCAGTTTTTAGGCTGATGGTATCCTAAGTCTGTGACCTATTAAACCAGTGTTAATGTATTCACTGATAGAGACTTTAAAGTACATCGCTCTGGATAAAAGCTTCTGCCAAATGCCAGAAATGTAAATGTTAATGTAGCAGGGTTGTTATAGTGTCATGCTGTATGAGTGGATGGCTACCTTAGTGATGACTGATCTTTTCCCCCCAAACACATTTCTCTTCTGTTACTGTCTACTCAATAATTTATTTTTCCCAACCTATCTATTGTCCAATTATGATTACTCAGAGCCCAAATGTTCATTGTTCATTCGCTTCGTCATACAAATCCTATTGAAAACAAATTCTGACCATCAACAATAAAGAAAAAACAGAGTCAGGTGAAGTGTGGGGCCATTTGTGTCCAACACACACACATACACACACAAAAATGAGTGCGCTTATAAAAGAACAGAAATCAGGACAAGACTCTACTGTGCATGTGTCTACCACATAGAAAAACCTTCTTTCTTTAAAAAATCCATATGCATGTATCATATACGAGATGAGAAGAGATTAAATGAGATATTCATTTTTAAATATTATTCAGATATTAGAGATATTTTTTAATATTTATTTATAAATATTTATTAAAAATTTTAAATTTATTTTTAATTAATAACATTTATTATTATTATTTTTTATTGTTTATATTTATATTAAATATGTATGTTTATTACTTTTAATATATAATAATATATTAATAAATCAGTGTGTATATATATGGAGCATATGCAAATACACACTGATTTATTTTAATGTATATTAAATTATATATTATAGTATATTAAAGATATATATATATTCTTGCTATTTATATTATTATACCCTCAACTAACCACTATATCCACTATTATCTTCTGCTGCTAATCGTAGCATGTTTGTAACTTTAACATACTCAGTGGCTACTAAACACACAGACGAGCACGGCGTTGCTGACCGTTTGGCTGACCATTTGACCATTTGTCCCCTCACAGCCTCTCTTCAGCTTACTACAACCACAGACAGCGTATTTCATGGATTTCATGGAAAAGTGGCTCTCAAATGCATCTTTTTAAGAAAGAATTGCATAATAATTGCAAGAGTGATATTTTTAGACTGGGTAATCATAGTGGGATTATTTCAAAGCCCTTTAATCCATACTGATAAATGTAAAATTGTAGCTATTCAGAATGACAGACAGGTCCAACCTGACAGTATTATCTCATGTATAGTCACACTGTATATTCACATAGCTGTGATTTTAAACACAATGCACCTGCAGTACTTATAGATTTACCGCCATATTTGTTTTGCACTAGGTGTGTCTTAGGTGGAACAATCTTCTGAGTCTAGTGTTTGTACAAGTCAAGAAAACACTTCTTCTGGATACTTTAGGTACGGCATTAACAGTGCATTTAGACTCTTTCTTTTAGATATAGACTCGTTCTTATTTCTTACATTTCTTTTTGCCTGAAAGTTCATTACTTTATATCTTCATACTATACGTTTTACTTAGTGCTTCATTGTAACTCATGGGCGGTCAAGGCTCATTGATGCACGTGGGGAGCGAAGATGGTCCGTGTGATCCAATCCAACAGACGAGCTACTGTTGCTCAAACTGTTGAAGAAGTTAATGCTGGTTCTGATAGAAAGGTGTCAGAATACACAGTGCAGGGCTGTTCTGGCAGCAATAGGGGGACCAACACAGTATCAGAGAAGTGGTCATAATGTTATGCCTGATCGATGTATATATTATTTAAATATATATATATATATATATAAACACAAACATATACACACTTCAACAGTTGTTATCTATGCCCTTTTTAAAACTCGGATACAATTATGGCAGCAATGTGCAGTATTACGTTTCCTCTAAAGATGTCAGTAGTTGCACCCAAGTTGATGCTATCATGCGACCGTCAGAAGAGAGCCAAAGAAAATGGCAGAGACACGCTTGACTTTCAACGCAAGATCATTTTGAAGAGTTATTTAAAAATGTGTATAAAGTTCATTGACAAAGGGCGAGGTGTGTTTGGAACAGGATCACCAACACGACTAACAATCGCACAAATTCCTGATGTTGTTCTTATAGAAGTTCACCAAAATCAAATTTATATATATATAAATATATATATATATATATATATATATATATATATATATATATATATATATATATATATATATATATAAATAACCAAACCAACCAAAATTATCAGGATTTTTATTGTTTCTGTTGCCTAAAAACTCATCCTGTCCAAATACTGCTGAAAACTGAAGACCCACGAGTCTGTTGTTTTGTTTTGCAATTCAGGACTTTTGTTTTTGTTGTCTGATTAAATCTTTCTTTGTGCCTCAACATGAACGTACCTGGAAATTCAGCACTAAATATGCAAATATTCACATATACAATTTAATGCAGTTTAACAAAAGGTTCTTTTATCGTTATGTTTACCAAAGTTGTTGTAATATAGCAGTGTGGACCTCTAGCTTCTTCAGGGATGTCTGGTCAATATACATGGTCAAGAACTGCATACATAAAGAAGCTATTTGACGGACATGATGGAGCTGATGACCGGCTACAGATCTTTTCCCACAGCTAGTCGGCAAACACACAAGCTTATCTCACTTATTCACCAGCAAGTGCTTCACACAACAGTTGTGCCTTTGACTCTATAGTCATTAAGTCCATAGCGGCAAATATTATAATATTATTTAATTTTTAGTCATACTCCTGTATTATTTATTACAGTTCTAACCCTAAATAACAACTCACCTAACGTGGCCTTCCTCAAAATCTAATAATGACGCACGCTAGCATAGCGTGACATATTTGAACAGATGGATTGTATTCAAAAAATAAACATGTGCTGGATCATGTGTTGAGTCACTGATGGCACAAAAATGACAAACCCCTGCGAAACCTGCTCTGGATCTTTCACACAGAGGAGGTAAATGACTGACAGTGTACCATGACACAAACCGTACCTGTGTGTGCAGGTGCAGCTTTCTCAGTGGTTGTGTGCACATCCTGAGCACGCAGGTCCGTTCGGTTCAGCAGGTCAGAAGTCGCTCGGTCTGTCTCAGCCAGAGGGTCCATGCTCTCCCACCAGGGCAGTGCAGCTGCAGGGTAAAGAGAAATGCTGCAGTGAGAGAAGGAATTCGACCCATTTGGATTAGATTCGTTTTTCACAGACTGAAAGATTACTCCATGCTTCAGTAGAAAGATCCCTATTTAATATATACTCACTGTCCACTTTAATAGGAACACCTGCTCACTATGTAGTTATCCAATTCAGCCAATCATGTGGCAGCAAATGCATAAACTCATAGTAGCTTCACGTCATGGTCATATCAAGCATCAAAATGGGGAAAAACTGTTATGTCTCAAGTTTCACCATGGCATGGCTTTCGGCACCATGTGGACAGGTTGAAGTATTTCAAAAACAACTGATTAACTTGGATTTTTACAGAAAGCCATCTCTAGAGTGGTGCGAAAACAAAAATCAACCCCTGACCGACAGTCCTGTAGGTGGAATGGCCTCATTGACACAGATGTTCCTTATAAAGTGGACAATGAAGTGTGCATGTCCAAACTGAGATGGCTGTAAAGCTTCCATAATGTCCTGTAGTGTTTGTTTTCTCCTCTGTATACTAACAGACCAGGAAGCAGTCTCTCGCCGCAAGCAAAACAAAGCTATATCAAGGCAGTTTCCAATGCAAAACACTCCAGTATAGCCCTCAGGTAAAGCCCACATACATGTTTTCAGTCTTGTAATAATCCAGCACAACCTGTTTGTCACAGCCTATACCAAGGGCTCATGATACACAGGAAAAACATTTAATGTGTACAAAAACAAGGTGTGTGTGTGTGTGTGTGTGTGGTTCATCATGAAGTCCAGTCTCTGTAGTTTGCTTATTCTGTCCATAACTTATCACCATCACTGCAGACATCCTAAACAGACATATGTCCAGGACACTAATCCCGCTTTCCCGAAAACTAATCCCGTCCAAATAGTACCGGAGACCAAAAATCTTGTTGTTTTGCCATTCAAGGTATTTGTTTTTGTTGTTTGGTTAAAGCTTTCAATCTTTCTCCAGGCATCTTTGTCAATCCCGTGGAAATATTGCAAATATATGCAAATAATGGAAAAAAGAAAAAGTTTAATGCATTTTTTAACAGAAAGCAAAACACACTTGTGATCAGAGGAGCCGCAACATAACACACAAACTTGGGACAAAACTGCCAAGGTCAGTTCAACTTTAATGGACTTTCCTGCCTGAAACATTATTAAACAAAACAAACCTCTTATCATTTTACTTTATAGCCACCAGTTGCAGAAATAAGTCACAGCATTGTGAACAAAGCTGCTCTCTTCTCACACTCCCTTAAAGGAAGTACACATAAAATCTAGACTCTTAGATCTGCATAAATAAAAGAGTCTGGATCTTACCTGTTACCTTTGTTTAGGTGGTTCAGGATACTTTCCCCTCCTAAGGCTTACGAGATCATTGCGAGAACCTCTTCTATTCCAGCCCTAATGTCGGCACACGGTCCTAATGGCTACGTCCAGAATCCGCATACTAGCTTACTATATAGTGTGTCCAAAAAAGGGCGCCACCAAGCGTTACCCCTTACTTCCCTATCACTGTTCAATAACACTCTTTAGTATGCTAGTACACGGGTTTATCGGTAACCCTGGCGACCCGTCCCGACGCACCCGTTAATTCGACTGTCTTCTCATGTACTATGTAGTAGGCTAGTATGGACTACTGCCTGTTTTGGCCCGCGTTGTGAGCATGAGTCCCCGCCCACTCCAGCACGCGCAGAAAAATAGCAGACCCCAAGTTAGGACCTCGCGCGCAGAGAGCAGGGTTGCCATGTTGAACGTTTATAAATTCACGTTAGGCCCTGGAGTAACACGAACTAAAATTTGTTATAGTTTTGGTATTAAAAGTTCCATATGGTACTGTTTTGTCGTTCAGTTACAGTGTGAAACACATTATATAACTTTATATGGAAACATTCAGGTGTATATTTTGTATATTAGAAGTTAGTGGTTACCTTTTGCACAGGGTTCATTTGGCCATTACTAGGTGAAAACGTGTAACATTCCTAAATGTAAAAGCTTAGTCACTAGTTTGTTTTTTTTTCCACTATTTTCCCTCCATCCATCCATTTTCTATACCCGCTTTATTCCTAATTAGGGTCACAGGGATCTGCTGGAGCACACATTGGGCGAAAGGCAGGGGTACACCCTGGACAGGTTGCCAGTCCATCACAGGGCCACACATATAGACAGACAACCACACACACTCATGGGCAATTTAGAATTACCAATCAACCTAATGTACATGTTAGACTGTGGGAGGAAACCAGAGTAAATGGGGAGAACATGCAAACTCCACACAGAAAGGTCCCCGTCTGTTTGAACCCGGGATTCAAACCCAAGACCTTCTCGCTGTGAGGCAACAGTGCTACTCACTAAGCCTTCTGCCCTCACTATTTTCCACAAATGTTTAATTCCATCCAGAAGTAGTGCAAAAGCTACGACTATTCAGTTCAATCTTATTTGGATCATATATTTGGCTCATACTTAACATTAGCTATCTACAAGATAGTGCACCAGAATTGATGGTGGTATTAGCGTTAAAGTTAAAGAGTGTGCACTTGGAAAAAGCAAGAGTGCTGAACAGACTAAAAGACTGCTGTAAATCACCAGTGCGCCACTATCAGCAGTTATCAGTATTGTTATTTTTAACATAAAACTGCTGAAGTGCTGAAGTAATATGCCTTCTGTGGCCTCCACAATCACCTGAGGTTAACCTTAAAGGTTTAAAGAAAGGTCTGAAGTACAGACTGTTAGGCTGATCTCCATCTCCTTCATCCGTCAAAGAACTGGAACATTTTCTTCACGGACATTCCACCAAAAACACCTCAGAAGTTCCAAGAAGGATTAAAGCTTTTCTGGGACTGCTCAAAGTCTTTCACAATAATATATTGTTATGGGTTTCCATATAGTCAGACAATTTTTTTTTTATTTGATCAACAGTTCTCTAGGTAACAATATGTCTTCATTGATATATATTAGAATATTTTACACCAATATTCTCCAGTAGATATCACCACGCTGCCCTGACTCCCACTCAAACATCACTTTTATGTTAAAATCCCATAAAGTGTGTGCCATAAGGCAGCGAATTGTCATACCCCACATTCCCTGAGCAATTATTTTTTTTCTTGTTATGAAATGCCTCATATGCTTCAATCAAAAGGAGCAGAATTTCATTCCAATCAAGCACAAGACACACCTGAGTCTATTAAAAAACAAAGATCAGCTACAGGTGTGGCTCTTGCTTGATTGCAATGAGACCTCCGCCCTACCCCAGCCATTTTGAAGGTAAGATTAGACACCCCTGATCTAGAACAATGACCCTGAATCCAAAACCAACCTCTACCTGCCTCACAATTATTGAATAAAGATCCAAATATTGTTTGGGACTCAAATACCATCTTAGTTTTCATGCATATGCTTAAAACCTGGACTAGACAACGCATTTGGGATTGCACAAACAAGCTACAGTTCAGAAAGAACTGTAATGTGATGTTGAAAGCAAACCTGTAATTATGAGTCCCTGGGTGAGTCCATTCATTTTTGCATTCATTTACTGTCACTCCTGACACAAATAGAGTTTAATTGAATTTTTCCAGACTGTCTACATAGCACATAGAGAAGGTCAGTCAGTGCAGTATTGAGAAAGCAGCTAGATGATAGAAAAATAACTCATAGGTCTCTTTGGATATATTCCTTCAAAATCAAAGCTGTGTTTTTGAATCAATGCAGCGCGATCTAAATGACCGCAGCTCGGACTTCTTATATAACGTGTCATTCCCGCCTATTGTTATATATTTTGTTTAAATAATTTCCGGTCGAATCTTTATAAAGATATGTTAACGCAACATTAATTATATTATTACCATTAATTACATTATTAACATTATTCTAACATTATTAATATGAAAAGTTTGGTGGTAACAAATTCGTGTCACACCACTGTTACTGTCATCTGGCCTGTATGCGAAATAACCGCACAAGCAAGTCACAAACGCCCATTTAATTATACGCCCTGGATTATTACAAAAGCCAAAAATAACCTGGTATTCATAGATTTTTACTTATGCTACAGAACTACTGTCAATTCTGGATAACAGGGGAAAAAATGAAGCAGACGTTGTTTACCTGTATATTTCCCAAGTTCTTGTGGGACAAGTCTGTGGGGCGATTTGTGTTTGACCAACATGCATTAGAAAGAAGGACAGTCAGCAGAATGAACATAAGCTTAGCCACAGTTTCACTCTTCAGGGTCAACCTGTAGAACATGCTGAGTACACAGAAACCTTATAGAGCATATGTAGTGTCAGTGAGGGTTGTAAGGTGTGGTTTGGGGAGAAAGGAAAAGGCCTGTCAGTGTTTACATGGCAGATTTTCTCGACAGGCAGCAGACAGCTTGAAAGACGAGCGGCACTTTAAGCTGTAATTTTATGTTGTTTGTTTGTGCTTCTTCTTCGTGAAAATGAGTTATTTAATGCATTATGTAGGTTACAGGAAATATGTTGCATTATATAGGTTATTGTTATCTGCATGTATTCGAAAAAATAAATGTTTTTCAGACATTTATAACCCTTGAACATATACACCTATAGAAAAGTTTAACACAATAATCCTTCTATCCTTTAGGAGGTCTTAAACTTTGATTGAGCCCTTAACTTTGAGGAGTTTGGAATTGTTGTATTTATGTCTATACTTAAACGACAGACTGGACTGGAGGACCCACGCTGATGCTGTATACAAGAAGGAAATGAGCAGACTCTGTTGTCTGAAGAAGCTCAGATCGTTCAGTGCTCGTAACAATGTTCTTTAACCATCTGTGTTGGTGAGGAACAGGAGGTCACTGAACAAACTGCTCTCCATCATGGACAATCCGTCTCACCGGCTCTACAACAAACTACAGAGTCAGCGGAGCTCATTCTCCAAAAGACTCATTCAGATTCGTGTTACAGAGAACATCACAGGAGATCATTCATATCATTCACAATAACACTGTACAGCAGATCACCTGTGTGTGACAGTGACAGGTGATAACATCTATCTATTTATCTATCTATCTATCTATCTATCTATCTATCTATCTATCTATCTATCTATCTATCTATCTATCTATCTATCTATCTATTTTTCCATCCATCTATCTATCTATCTATCTATCTATCTATCTATCTATCTATCTATCTATCTATCTACCTATCTATCTATCTATCTATCTATCTATCTATCTATCTATCTATCTATCTATCTATCTATCTATTTTTCCATCCATCTATCCATCTATCTATCTATCTATCTATCTATCTATCTATCTATCTATCTATCTATCTATCTATCTATCTATCTATTTTTCCATCCATCTATCCATCTATCTATCTATCTATCTATCTATCTATCTATCTATCTATCTATCTATCTATCTATTTTTCCATCCATCCATCCATCCATCCATCTATCTATCTATCTATCTATCTATCTATCTATCTATCTATCTATCTATCTATCTATCTATCTATCTATCTATCTATATACAGGGGTTGGACAATGAAACTGAAACTCCTGGTTTTAGACCACAATAATTCATTAGTATGGTGTAGGGCCATACAGCATCAATTCGTCTTGGGAATGACAGATACAAGTCCTGCACAGTGGCCAGAGGGATTTTGAGCCATTCTTCTTGCAGAATAGTGGTCAGGTCACTACGTGATGCTGGTGGAGGAAAACGTTTCCTGACTCGCTCCTCCAAAACACCCCAAAGTGGCTCAATAATATTTAGATCTGGTGACTGTGCAGGCCATGGGAGATGTTCAACTTCACTTTCATGTTCATCAAACCACTCTGTCACCAGTCTTGCTGTGTGTATTGGTGCATTATCATCCTGATACACGGCACCGCCTTCAGGATACAATGTTTGAACCATTGGGTGCACATGGTCCTCCAGAATGGTTCGGTAGTCCTTGGCAGTGACGCGCCCATCTAGCACAAGTATTGGGCCTAGGGAACGCCATGATATTGCAGCCCAAACCATCACTGATCCATCCCCATGCTTCACTCTGGGCATGCAACAGTCTGGGTGGTACACTTCTTTGGGGCTTCTACCACATCGTAACTCTCCCGGATGAGGGAAAGACAGTGAAGGTGGACTCATCAGAGAACAATACATGTTTCACATTGTCCACAGCCCAGATTTTCGCTGCTGGCACCATTGAAACCGACGTTTGGCATTGGCACGAGTGACCAAAGGTTTGGGTATAGCAGCCCGGCCATGTACATTGACCCTGTGGAGCTCCCGACGGACAGTTTTGGTGGAAACAGGAGAGTTGAGGTGCACATTTAATTCTGCAGTGAGTTGGGCAGCTGTGGTTTTATGTTTTTTGGATACAATCCGGGTTAGCACCCGGACATCCCTTTCAGACAGCTTCCTCTTGCGTCCACAGTTACTCCTGTTGGATGTGGTTCGTCCTTCTTGGTGTTATGCTGACATTACCCTGGATACCGTGGCTCTTGATACATCACAAGACTTGCTGTCTTAGTCACAGATGCGCCAGCGAGACGTGCACCAACAATTTGTCCTCTTTTGAACTCTGATATGTCGCCCATAATGTTGTGTGCATTGCAATATTTTAAGCAAAACTGTGCTATTACTCTGCTAATTAAACCTTCACACTCTGCTCTTACTGGTGGAATGTGCAATCAATGAAGATTGGCCACCAGGCTGGTCAAATTTAGCCATGAAACCTCCAACACTAAATTGGCCAGTGTTTCAGTTTCATTGTCCAACACTTGTATCTATCTATCTATCTATCTATCTATCTATCTATCTATCTATCTATCTATCTATCTATCTATCTATCTATCTATCTTCAACAACAAACACAAATTTCATTACCTATCCTTGTCACAGAAACTCCAGAGGCTGATAATCAGCGAAATACAGAGAAATAATTCACACAGATTTTGTTTACAAGCCAAAATTGGGAATTAAGGAACATGTGAGACTTTTTAACAAACCTAACCTAGATGTCTTGCTAACTTGTTAACACTAGGGGGCGCTGAATAACTAAATGATATCACAATGAGATTACAGGGAGCCTGTCTGTCTGAAAACACACCACTCTTTCATCCCTAACATTCTGCATCCTGGTTATAGATCATTTTACTAGTTAAAGATTAGATGCCGGGTTAAATATTAGCATGCAAAGTGCAAGACAAAGGGACAACACACTGATAAAACCAGTAGCGGTCGTGTTTAGCGGTTAATTTCCGTTTTAGGATGTGTTTGAAAAACATTTAGAGATGGAATCGTATTGGGAAAGTTATTGGGATGATGATGATACCTGATAATGTACTGTATTTATTATATAGTTTTTAATTTAGTTTTTAAGCTTATATTAATACACTTATTTTAATATGCTGTTGTTTCTATAGTAACAACTCACACAGGAACAATGTGTTGATTTAATGAATAATATACAGTAAGTAATAACAGAAACTTATAGATGGAGATCTAGCCAGATAGATAGATAGATAGATAGATAGATAGATAGATGGATGGATGGATGGATGGATGGATGGATGGATGGATGGATGGATGGAAAAATAGATAGATAGATAGATAGATAGATAGATAGATAGATAGACTAACAGAGAGCCAGACAGACAGACAGACAGATAGATAGATAGATAGATAGATAGATAGATAGATAGATAGATAGATAGATAGATAGATAGATAGATAGATAGATAGATAGATAGATAGATAGATAGATAGATAGACTAACAGAGAGCCAGACAGACAGACAGATAGATAGATAGATAGATAGATAGATAGATAGATAGATAGATAGATAGATAGATAGATAGATAGATAGACAAGCTAACAGAGAGTCAGTGGGCAACACAGACAGACAAACTTACAGAGAGCTGGATAGCTAGCCAGGCGGACAAGCAGATAGATAGACAGACAGGCAGGCAGGCAGACAGACAGACAGATATAGAGATAGATAGATATTGTGAATGATATGAATGATCTCCTGTAACGTTCACTTAAACAATGAATCTGAATGAGCTCAGCTGACTCTGTAGTGTGTCGTAGAGCCGGTGAGACGGATCGTCCATGATGGAGAGCAGTTTGTTCCTCCTGTTCCTCACTGACTCAGACATCTCCAGTTTATGTCCAATGATAGATCCAGCTTTGTGAATTAGCTTGTTAATCCTGCTGGCATCTCTGGCACTGATGCTGCCCCTCAAGCAGACCACAACACAGACTCACATGTTTACAGGACTGCAAAAAGAAATATCTTCAAAAAGAAATATCTTCTCTTTATCAGAAAATTAAACATGCAAAGCTGTAGGCATTTTGTGAGGAAAATGCACACATTCTACTTTTGGCTGAACTGTTTTTAAGCTCATAGATGTAATGTGAACTGTATAAACATAGTCGTTATTCAGAACTCCAGAGGAACGCGGTAGGTTTTAGCTCTTCGGCATAATTGTTTAAAATCCTCTGTTGTTTCTGTACCGAAGCTGATAACCATGGATTTACTGTCAGTAAAAGGTTTTGATCTAAGAACCAAGCTTTATGTTTAATAATAAGAGAGCAGGGTTGTGTTGTGTGAAACATGAGGAACCAGCAGGGGACAGTAGAACACTGTGGCCGTGAATCCACTGCGGAGAAAATGGTGGCCATTTAGAATAAAGCCTATATCTGACAGATTGTTCAATAATTACTCCCTGTCGTCATGAGAAAAGCATAATTATTTCTGTCTAGAAACAAAAAACGCAAACGTACATGCGGATAGATAGACCAGTTCAAGCTTGAAATTTGTACAGTCCGGAACCAGAATGAACGATCAATTCATTTTATTCTAGTATCACAGCAATGAAAAAAAATATATTAGACCAGTCTGATTTCTTTTTGCAGTCCTATAGGCATTTAAGTCTGACTCAACACCACCAAAGTAGTTTACCATCAACAACATCCTGTGTCACTCTGTTTGTTGCACCATGAGAGAAATTTAGGCTTGTATCTCTAATCTGACCGAGAAGCAACGCTGGTTTCTAGACCTCATGTCAAATGTTAATGCAATTCACTTGAGAGATGACTGCTTGGGAGGTCGAAGACAGGCTGTAAATGTTTGTGTTTGTGCGTCAGTGGGGTCAAGTTGTGTAAGAGGAGTGACGCACAAGTTTGCGCTATAAGGGCAAAGTAAAAAGGAAGAAAGTCCATCTATCGCCATCAGGTGAGCTGTTAAACTGTCTATCTGTCTGTGGATGGAAGAATTACACCATAAATATACAGATATATCTCTTCTCATGCCTGTACATGTATTCCAGCATATACTATTAAGCCATGTTATTAGCACAGGGTGTAAACCCCCGTCTACCACATCTGTCTATGGAAAGGGACCAAGTCAAGAAGCTTTTATTGGGATACTTACTATAGGGACCCCGGTGCTACTTAAAACAACACAGAGCTACAAAACATCAACACTACCACTGAGATCTTATCATTCAGTAGATCATTCAGCACAGCAGTCACTCTGACATGTGGCACTGATATGAATGTATCAGGAGCTGCAGTATCTACGGTAACTTTATTGCCGTATACACTAAACTGTTTCAGGGTTTTGCCTTGGTCCAGTACACCAGACCACTCAACATACACACTTACCACTTACCTACTGGTTCAACTTATAGACATAAAAGTAGAGATAAAATCACATCTGTCTGTAATCATCCTCTAATCTGTACATTTTCAACCCTGTTTTGGAGTTCTAGCTTGAATCAGGTGTGCAGGGAAAAGACTAGGGCCAGGACCAGGGTTGATCAAGGAGGTAGAGGTCTGTACCTGTAATAGTATAATAGTTATATATAACAATATATTTAATATCTAATTACATACATACAAAGTCAAACTAGATCAGATTAGAGTGGAAATTATTGTCATTCTAGCTATACATACTCACGGTCATTGTGGCATTAATAGGCTTCATCTAGGCTCTCTAGACTTCATCTGGAACCAATAACCATGCCATGGCACGTTTTCTGCTCTTAGATGAAGCTCTTGACCGGTACGACTGTATGTATTGTTGCTGCTGCCACATGATTGGATAGCACTGTGTAAATAAGCAGGTGTTCCTAATAAAGTGGGATCAAGAGCGAATATATACAGTGCCGACCAAAAGTATTGGAACACAAATACCATGTCTTGTTCTACACTTGCTAAAGACATTTGGGTTTAAGGTCAGATGATGAATACGAGATGAGAGGAGAGACAACATATATAATTTGCTACGATATACAGGAAGCTTAATAGGTTCAAATATAGATCAGCATCTCATTACATTTATGTTTCACAGGAAAGTTAAACGCTTTCTTATGATTTTTAATCCCATTAAGATTAATTCCCAACCCTGAGATCACCAGCCCTGGAGATCCAGTAAATGATGGAAGCTGAACATTTTGGGGAAAATAACAATATTGTTTTTATTGCAAACCAAACAGTCACATAAATCAAACATTTTACAATTTTACAGTACATGTTTAACAGTTATCATTACATGTAAGCATATCCTTAGTTGCTTTGTTCCATATATATTAAACCTAATACACAGACTCGAAATTTACAAACAAACTTAAATAGCAGTACACAGACATATCGAGTGGAATGTGGTGAGCGGATGCAGATGGAATGCTTTTATTTTCCGAGCGGCGTTGTTACATCACATAAAGGAGGCTGGAAGACTAAAGGTGAGACAAAGGCGTCTGATCGGTCGGTCCAGGCGTCTATCTACACGCATACATAGCAGCAGATTCCTTCCAGCTTTGGCCCACTCAATCAAGAGGAATGAAAAAAGAAAAAAAAAAGAAAAAAAAAGAAAAAAAAAAAAAAAGGACAGATGAAACTAAAATGTTAATGTGATGCTTAAAATCATAAGCAAATTGTGCAACCAAACCTGAGGTCATGCAATTGGTGACAGAGTGTGGTCATATGACCCAGAGGACTCATGAGAGGGGAGAGGGAAGATGAAGGCACATATACACAAAGTCCTCTGGAAACAGAGCATTCACATTCTGACAACAGCAATACCCTCAAATATGTGGGTGAATAAAAACAAAACAAAAAAAAACTTGAAAATAAAGTCCATCAGCACTTCTGCACATTCTCTCTCTCTGTCCATCCAGGACAGTCTGACCAGGATGTATGTAAGCGAAGAAGTAACCATGCTCTGCGTAGACAAACAAGACAACGATGATGATGAAAGAAAGTCACTTCTCTCATGTGTACGATTTAGGCCTTTAAACCAAGGCCTATGGAGCTGCCTAAGGCCATGTGCAAACAGGGGCCCCCAATCTGGGGGCGGGGCAATGGGGCTGGCTTCATTCTCATAGTGATGCACTACAGGTGGGACTCCATGGGACGGCATTTCCATGGCAATGAGCTACGGTTTCAGAGTCTATGGGATGGTCTCCATGGTGACAGGCTACAAGTACGAGTCCATATTGGGAGCGTAGGAGAAGCCCAGAAAGGCCTCGGCCGCGTCGCTGATGCTGGCCGTCACCAGAGCGCTGTCTGGGGAGCAGCCGATGGAGCTCGGCACCGGCTCATCTGTGAACTCCGGGTCAAAGTGCCGCAGGTCGTTGGGACCGGTCTGAAAACAAAAAACACCACAAAAATGAATTAGCTTGAAGAACAGTCATATGTGTATCTGTGTTTAAACATCATTTTCATTTTATCATCAGGCAAAGTGTCATCAATGGAGTCAATCCTATATTCGCAGCACATTTTTGTAATTTTGGGAATTCCCTAGACTCTATGCCTCATTGAAATTTTGTAGAGGTAAGTAGGTCAGTATGCAGGTTGTGTTAATTAGCTCATTTCATTAAGAAAATGATTAAAATCACTTGTACAAAGGATATCTTTAAAATTAGATTGAAAAAAAAATGTGTTAACGTCTGCTTTAGAGTGTGACCTTTGGTGACACCATGTCCAAAGCTAGGAACCCCCTAAGGAACCATAGCAACCTTGGGAAAATCCCCTTAAAGCATCATTTACAGCTAAGGAAATGTGAAGCCTTGGGGAATATACGGCTTTGGGAACGTGGATACACTCTGTGACCCTTATCCTAACTAAAAACTAAAGCACAACAATAATGGAACATACCACATTGGGGTTGAAGGGAGGGGTGAGCTTCTTGGCATTCAGATCATCCCAGTTAATGGGGGAGAAGAACATGTGGTTCTTGATCTCATTCTGTAGAGAAAGCAACAAGAACATCATGAGCCACTGGATTACAGCGTGCATTCATGATTCATGGACTGTCAGTGTTAGAGGCAACAACACACTTACAAAGTCATCGGTGCAGCCTAGCCTCTTAGTACGGTCCTTCTGCAGCAGACCCTCCAGGAGATGGCGGGCAGCGTTTGAGATGTTGGGCTTCAGCTGCAGCGGCTTGTTCAGGATGTTGTCGTACATCTCGGCTGTGTTGCGGCTATAAAACGGAGGCTGTGGGCCGGATAAAAAAAGGGTACAGGGTTAAAACTCTAGTCTCAGTGGTGGGTGTAATTATATAGCTGACTTGGCTGCTTGTATGATGCAAGGCTCACCAAGCCGTACAGCATCTCGTAGAGCACAGCGCCCAAACACCACCAGTCCACTGTCCGGTCATATGGCTGCTTATGCAACACCTCTGGAGCCAAATACTGAAAGCAAAGGACAAAGAACATACATTAGGGATGGAACATCTTTTCCCATCACAGGCTGAGATAAAAAAGCGCCATCTAAGGATAGGCATTTAACAAAATAGAGCCATGTCAGCTCCAGTGGTCTCTATGGTAACTGTCAGAGACGGATGGTACGTACCTCCGGCGTCCCACAGAAAGTGGACGTGGTTCCGTTAGGCTCTATGTTCTCCTTGCAGAGGCCGAAGTCTGTTAGGATGATGTGTCCTTGCGAGTCCAGGAGGATGTTTTCAGGCTTCAGGTCCCTGTAGACAATGTTCAGGGAGTGCAGGTAGCCCAGAGCGCTGGCGATTTCAGCAGCGTAGAAACGGGCACGGGGTTCCAGAAAGCACCGTTCCCTCTGAAGGTGATAGAAGAGCTACAGAAAGAAAGAAAGCGAAAAAAGAACGAAAGAAGAGAGAATGATTATGTCCTTGGACCGACATCCTGCGAGCCAAATTTAATCAGCGCTTTCTTCACTCTTCACTCCTCCAACAATGGGAGGAAATGAGAGTGTACTCTACTGAAAGATACAACACACACACACACACACAGGAGTAAAGCTCCACCACTGCTAAATTGAGCTGCCCCCTCTCACACACACACAGGCCCTCCCAACCTTTTCCTGAATAGCTCTCTTTAAAGAGCACAGAAGGGATATCCGCTCTCTGTCTCTGTCTCCGTCTGCCCCCCCTTTGCTGTCTCACTTTGCCTCTACTCACTTTACCTTTCTCCTGTCCTCCATTTTACACATAGAAAAGTTCCAGAAATCACATTAGGATTGTCTTACCTCTCCTCCGTTGATGTAATCCAGCACAAAGTAGAGTTTGTCGGCAGTTTGGAAGGAGTAATGCAGGCCCACGAGGAACGGGTGCTTCACGTTCTTCAGCAAAACGTTACGCTCGGACATGATGTGTTTCTCCTGCAAAAGAGAACATGGTCAGGGTCAAGACAGAAAAAAAACAAAAAAACACCCAAATGCTAATTAATCATCTATGAGATTCTACTGAATTGTTATTAAAACTAAAGTTAACAAAATGTCCAAAATTTGGCAACCTAATCTTAATACATTCATAATGCATCTATTTTTATCATCATAGACAATACAGATAAGAGTTTTAACGTTTCCAGATATTTGTCTCCAAAATCACTTAAAAAAAAAAAATAATAATAATGCATGCATGAATTCATCAAAACCGTTCGGAAATGATTCTTTAAATATGTAAAATTAAACTAAAAATAAGCTCTTAGTGGCAGGAGGAGATATGTTAAAATTCTTGTCTGTGGTAAGCATACACACACACACACACCCCAAATGCTGTAGATTAAGAAATGGTGGAATATCCCTTTAATAAGTGCTAGATGTCCCAAAAGGTTTTACTTAATCAGAAAGTACAAAAAAAGAAAGAGGGAGGAAAAAAAAAGAAGACACTAGACACTAAACCCAGCCTGGCCTATTTAAAGAGATCACATTTCGCACCTCTTTCTTCTTCAGGATGGC
Organism: Hemibagrus wyckioides; assembly: GCF_019097595.1. Classification (NCBI taxonomy): domain Eukaryota; kingdom Metazoa; phylum Chordata; class Actinopteri; order Siluriformes; family Bagridae; genus Hemibagrus; species Hemibagrus wyckioides. The sequence goes on from NC_080724.1 coordinate 18,881,536, forward strand.
TTTCTTCTGCAGAACTTTAACCGCGTAGAATTTGTCATCGCCGCGATGGCGAGCCAGAAGAACCTTCCCGAAGCTGCCTTTTCCGATAACTTTCAGAAAGTTGAAGTCGGAGGGCTTAGCGGTCGGGTTGGACGAAGGACCCAGGTTTATCTGCTGAGACGGACTGGGCTACAGGACGAGACAGGGTCACGGTCAGACGTGTGCCACTTTTGTGGGTGTATAATGTGTGCATACATAAGCACAGTTACTTACAGGAGGAGAGGGGTTGCTCGTCATCAGCTCGGGATCTTGTGGCGGTGTCAAGGTCAGGATGGAATCCACCTCTGGGCTGTAGCATGAAAGAAAGAGCGGGATTAATAATAATAATAATAATAATAATAATAATAATGCAATCAGTAGTGCAATTTACTATAAAGGCTATCATGATGATGCATGCATTTTCCCCTCTGTTGTTTATATTTATATATATATATATATATATATATATATATATATATATATATATATATATATATATATATATATATATATATATAGCAATGCAGAAAATATTTTTAAGAACTTTACATTTTGTTTCGAAGTTTGTTTGTTTTTTGCAGAAAATAAAATAGTGTTCTCATAAACAGATCGAGAAATATGAGGATTACATTAATTAATTAATGAGTTTTTATTTGTTTAACCCAACTGAATGTGTTTGTTTATCATCAGTGAACTGAATACTCACTGTTTGCAGGCGTAGGAGCTGGTCGCCAGTTTCTGAATAAAGTCATTCAGTCCCATTTTCCTCTGTTTCATAAAAGCTGCGAGAGAGAGAGAGAGAGAAAGAAGAGAAAGAAAGAAAAGATAAAAAAAAAAGGAGTCACTTGATATTCTTCCAGTGAAGCAGGTTGGGCTTGAAGGAGCTCCATTCATCGCAGCTATAATGAAAGCCTACCGCTGAGATTAGCCACCAGTCCCCTTGTTTTAGAGTAGGTCATCGCGGGAGCGCTCACGCTCGTCTCCGTTTGGATGGTCATGACTGTCCTTGTAGTTTTCCAGCGCGGGCACGAGCCCAAAAACGACACAAAAGCCTTACTGAACTCCTACACTGCTCTTTCCTCACTTTATAACCAGACAGCGGGCGGGGGGGGGGGCTGTGGGCGGGGACTTGTCGACACATTCGAACGGCACACCGACCAATCAGACACCACTGCGCTTTGAATAGTAATGAGTCACGAGTCACGCCCCTCCCACGCGCGCAACGTTCCATTGCAATAGTACCAAAAATCGGGTTCTCACGCACAGACGTGTTGCCAGATTGGGCGGAGTTTAAACCCACCGAGTATTTTTTTTTTTTTATTATTATTCTCATCCGATGCCTTAGGTCATTTAATTAAACATTATCCAAATTTCTTCGATTTAATTGTTCACTAAGGTTAAAATGTGCCAATGAATCGGGAGGGATTGAAAGAGTAAACAGTTTTGAGTGAAACGTACAATCTGGCAACCCAGCATAAAACCCGGCTTAAAAAATATATACCTATTTTTTTTTCCCAATATAACGCGAATGACACCGTGAAGTAAATAAACATCACTCATCTTGAACTCTAGTAAACACTACAAAGCACATCTATAACATCACAAGTGATTCAAAAACTATTATTTCTTTTCATTTAAGAGTCCAGTCACACACAGAGAAGACAAACTGAGGAGCATTTAGCCGAACGGTAACCATCGTACACATGAATGAATGAGAATAGTTATTTTTCTCCTCTTGCAAGCTTTAAAAAAAGGACGTTATTTTACAATATGTAACTCTTCCTACCTGATCAGGGCAAGTTTCCTGTCACGAAAACCACACCGATACCGCAGAAGTCACTTTGTTTTGCCGGTGAGTCCACGAGCCCATAAGAACTGAGGGAGTAGGCTCGCGCTCTCTCCTTACTGCACCGGGTGGCTCGTGCTACGCCGACAAAAGCGATAGGAGGCCTGTGCCAACAACTTTTCCCGGTGTTGCCAGATCTTTGGCACTTCAACTTTTCCAAATCAACTCATAATTACATACTTAAAATGTATATATTATAGAATTAAAATCTAAGAAATAAGTAAGTAGGAGAATAAAAATGATCAGTGTTTTAATGTTCACGTAAAGTGATTTTAATCTAAATGCATGAGTGAAATGTATTCATGTAGACTGATACATATACAGTTCTTCCCCCAATACCTGCAAAGTCTCCAGTGTGGGTACCTTTTTAATATGAATCCAGATGTTTACGTGCAACAGTGACTTTTACTGTTAGAAAATCATGCAGACCTTCATAGAGGCAAATTCTGGTTAACTTTTCGAGAACCATCATAAAGGAAATGTGACATAAATGCTTGTATTAGGACAGCAAACAAAAGGATGTCTAAAGACAAAATATTTATACTCGGTGTCTTGACTCGTGCAGAGTGTTCATAAGAAAGCAATTTGCAATTTTGTAGTTGTCTGATCAGTCTGAACTTAATAAATGCCCTGCAGAAACCATGCAAATAAACCAACACTGAAAATGTCCCTATTGCAAGCAGGGGGTTTAAAAAAAAGCAATCTGGCAACCCCGACTTTAGTTCATAACGGGGGGAAAAGCTATAAAGTTTTGCGGTGAAGCAAAAAAAATTTTTATTCATGCTACTAGGGGAGCTTATGGGACATAGGACAGCTCACAAAATCCAGTCTGCACCAGTGTTATATGGCTAAACTTCATAGAAAACATTCAACTTAGTGTCAAAGCACTCGACGATTAAGTCTGTCAATCACAGTGCTCCATCCTTTAATGTTAATAAGCTAGAAAAACAAAGAGTGCTGCTCATACTTAACCCCTGCTCAAACAATGCAAAATCTCCACGTGCACCCTTTTCCAGATGTGCTGTGGAGGTGAGTTCAAAGTGTATAAAAGTACATCCATGGGACCGGTTCAGATCCAGATGTTGTTTAACATCTACTTTATACAAGCTATAGCTTATTGTTTTTAATACTAAATTTTAAAAAAGCCCCCAAGACACAAACCTTTGAGTCGCTCGCTGGTCCTCATTGCCCTATGAGCCTCCTGAGAAGTGAACTTAACCTGGAGCGTTATCACACACGCAATCCAAGTCTCTTTATCAGATTTAGGCCAACCTGACAGATATTAAGTGTGGTAAAACCAGGTCAAGAGTTCTCACAGAGGTGACACTTGGTATGATTTAGTGCAGTTCATGCACTCTCAGAAGAAAGTGCACTGAACTGTACATTTCCCTGTTGCTATTGTACCTGTATTAAGTAACTGGAAACCTTTTAAAAATGTCTAAAGGTGTTTAAGGTACAGAATTAGGCCCATAATTGTTTTTAATTTTAGAATAAAGCTTTATGGGTACATTGTATGCTGTTGTCTAATTGTTTACCACTCCAGATACAAGGAATGGTATGGTGTACTACAAATACACTATATTGCCAGAAGTTTTGGGACACGCCTCCAAATCATTGTATTCAGGTGTTGTTTTTCAGGGATTGGGCTCAGTCCCTTAGTTCCACTCTTAATGCTTCAGCAAGATACCAAGACATTTTGGACAATTTCATGCTCACGTCTTTTTGGGAACAGTTTGGGGATTCCTGTTCCAACATGACTGCACACCAGTGCATATAGCAAGGTCCTGACCTCAACCCCATAGAACACCTTTGGGATGAATTAGAGCGGAGACTGTGAGCCATACCTTCTCGTCCAACATCTGTCTGACCTCATAAATGCGCTGCTAGTGGAATGGTCAAAAATTCCCATAAACACACTCCTAAACCTTGTGGAAAGCCTTCCCTGAAGGGTTAAAGCTATAATAGCTGCAAAGGGCGGGCCAACTCCATATTACATTCATGTGCATGTGAAGGCAGACGTCCCAAAACTTTTGCCAATATAGTGTATTTCCTCAAGTATGCAATTGCTGAACTCTTATTTTATCGGTCCACTTCAATTTTCCTGTAGCCTGCAGCATTTTTCATATGTTAAAAAGTCTTTTTGTATTCGGTCTACATTTTTATCCACGGCCCCTTGCAGATGAAGAAGACACTTCTAAAAACAAAAAGAGCTTCTTTTCTATCTCACTATTTTCTGGTGACATTCAATGTCATATTAATGAGAAATCGGCCATAGAGTAGTGGCAAAGCAGAAATCTGACGCAGTTAAGCTTGGTTACAGCAGAGACTCGGCCTGTCTTGTTAGGGATCTATGAAATGACAAGCACAGTGACATTGACAGTGGGATTAGCATGAATGTTGAAGCTGATCTGTTTGATCAGAGTGTACAGATGAGGAAGTGAAAGAGCTACAGGACTAAAGCGCCGCTGCATTGCTGTCCTTGGATAGAGATAAGGCAAGAGTTAGACTTCCCACTGCAGCACTCTCAGCAGGTAGCTGGACAGTATTGTGGGCAATGCAATCGGTAATCACATTTGGGAGCAGCGATATTAAACAATAACTTTTGTTTTTTTGTTGTTGTTTTTTTCACTTTTGGTATCATTCCAACCCATATAGGCCATGCCTCCTAGAGTGTGACGGTGGAATTGTACCAGGAAGCTGGAAACGATGCAGATTTTAATAAACTTGTACTCTGAACTTACTCTGACTTCTATTGAATGAAACTGTTTACCTAACAACGACTTTATAATGTCTATAAAGCCAATATATAGAGATATAAGCACAGAAATTGGGGTAAGACAAGGCTTCATTACTTCCTCATAGCTCAGGTGCAAAACTAAACCAACTACCTTCGGTGTTTGTGGAAAATTTGGCATTTGTTTGTAAATTTCCATAAACACTCATTTAACTGCCCAAAGTCTGAGACTTAAAAACAGCAACAGACAAAACAGTCATCAACAACACCCCGACTGGACGAACGTCTGGCCTGAGGTGATGACCTCAGAGAGAAGGTAAAGTTCAACACCAGACATCACTTAACCAAGAGCAGACTGGAAAAACAAATAAGAACAAGAATCATTTGTGCTGACAATAAACAAGCTTACCATTGTTAGCATCTTTCAGGAAGTCATAGAAGAGCTTGTCAATCAAACTGGTTTTCATTTCAACCTCACTACCTTTTACAATCCGAAAAGTTTCATACTTTTTTTGTCTTCTTTTCTACGCCTCGATTAAATTCATTGGCGAAAATTCATCAACAGAAAGCATTTTAGTCAGCTAGTTAGCAGGAGCTAACCTGACAGGATTTCTGAGGAGACATTTATGTCTGATTTATTAAATTTATAAACATTATATAAATCTTTACTGCCACTGAAAAGATAGCATAAGCTAACTAGACAAGATTTTAAAAGCCTTATCTCTTAATCTTTAAAAAAAAGTATAGTTTTTACTCTTAATGCTAGTTAGATGGCCAGCCTAAGTTAAACCTGTATTTCCAAAAGGATTTTCAAGTCATAGTTATAAACATTTATCATCTTTACTGCGTCTAGATTGATGGCTAGCGTGAGTTAATCTGACAGGGTATCCAAAAGGATTTATAAGTCATATTTAATGTTGCTAACCTGACAAAATGGATGGTTAACTGATGGTTATAAACATTTAGGTAGAAAGATAGCAGGAGCTAACCTGTAGGATTTCTGTGAGGATTTTAAAGTCATATTCAGGCATGTTTATCATCCTAAATGGTAGTTAGACAGCTAACATGAGCTAACCTGACAAAAATTGAGGGTTAACTGATGGTTATAAAGTTTTTTTTACCTTTACTCCGAGGTAGACAACTAGCATGAGCTAACCTATCGGATTTCTTTGAGGATTTTAAAGTCATATTTAGGCATGTTTATCATCCTTATTGCTAATGGTAGATAGACAGCTAGCATGAGCTAACTTGGATAAAATTTCTGAGGTAGCGTTTCATGACCTTCCCGGATGTTTTTCATACATTTTAGTGATGAGCTAAAATTAGACACCTTGACATACCCATCAATGATTATCATCTTTAATGCTAGCGAGCAGGGTAACATTTCATATCTTGGTAAGATAACACGTAGATCAATCGAATCATTAAACTATACCAATCCTCTTGGAGTCCATATCAGAGTTCCAGTCAAATAATTGTTAGGAATTTTATTTCTGAATGTATTCCTTGATATTTGCTCAGTAGCACAAATCCAACCTGTGCTCTACATGCTAATTTATGTGGCTGTCAAAGTCTTTTGAAGTCTTATGACCCATACATATTACATAGCATATACAAATATATAAATATCTTGTGTGTTGGGAGCTAGTTAACCATGATTAATGAGTAAAAAATAAAGCTTTATAACATTTACAACAAACTTTCCTCGCACAATATCTGCGTCTGCTTTCCCACATGAGTAGATTCGCTCATTTTTCCATCCATCATATGTAGATACAACACTATTGTATGTATTATGTCCTCAGAGAGCATTGAGCCAAGTCCACACATCCGCACTGTAAACATACACACACACACACACACACACACACACACAGACGTCAGCCAGATGATTTGCGGCTCCCTAGCTAAGCGGTGAAATAACCCGATGTTCCCTGCACACTGACCTTACACTCATCCGTCGTCAGCTAACATCGGCTTTCACCGAGCAGCCATACACTGCTGCCATAATTACGACTCTGAGATGAGTCACTGTGTTATTGTGTTTACTGTAACAGGACTAGGCCCGGTTGTGGGTTTTTTTATTCATTCTATAAGACTCGACGAATCCAGGCTTTTTATTTCTCTCCCCTGCTGACATTTTGTTTTATTGCGGCATATTTTATTCTCTCTTTCTTTCTGCAGTGGGTGAAAGAGTCTGAGATAGAAAGATTCAGGATGAGCTGATGATAGACGGGGATTTTGTGGATTTTATCCAGCAGGGTTCATCTTTCAGTGGCCAAACGCTGTGTTTATTTGCACTTGGAAATGATTATGTAATATGCTTTAAAAACCTAGTGGAGTCTTGAACTAAATCCAGCCATTATGTATGCTAATGTGGTTTTGGAGCGCAATGTTTTGGGGTTCCGTGACATTACGTAACCGCACACACACTTACTCACACACGTGCACACACACGCATGCACTGTATGCACAAACACAAGCCACATCCTGGAGACGATCCAGATCTAGATCCGTCCTGGCAGAAAGTCATTACAAATGGTATGCTCTTCAGCAAAGGTGGCTGATTTTTATGAGATAATGTGAATGGATTTAGTGTATGACGGAGCAAGACCAACCATCACTTGGGATGTTTTTCAGTGCTTCGGCAACAACAATAAGGACTAATCTGGAAAGCAGTGGCTTTCTGTAATGTCATGTTTCTGTTTGACTGTACAACCCAGATAGCAAATAAGTGACAGCCCACACTTACCACTTCCATCTGGCCTACATACAGCCATGAAATGACGCTGATGGAATCTGGCCACCAGAACACGGCCACAAGTCGACCTTGATGAGAGCACATATCCGGCAGGAAACGAACCAGAGCTTACAACTGCGCTATTTTTGGTAACTGAACTGCCACATAGCCATTAGACATCATTATTAGCATTTGGACCAAAAATATGTTTGTGAAGTTTTAAATTGCAATTCTACTATACATGTACCTATATCATAACTGACCAACAACAATCGGTCTGCTATCTGGAACTATAAGAATTGCATTTAGAGTAAAATTTATGAACATATTCAGCATTCAACGATCAACATAGATACAGGATATGAGATATTACTTCTAATAATTATAAACTAATCGGTTAGCAGTGTGCCAGTCAGCATGGTTATGTATCTGGCACTGGCTCACCAAAACTGAACAACTACAATTGGAAAAATATCTCCTGGTCTTATTCCAGCAAAAATGTCAGCAACCAGGAGCGCAATGCTATACAGTAAAAAAAAAATTAAAATAAAATAAAATAAAATAAATACATAAATAAATTGAATTTTTGTAGAATTTTAGTTTTCCAATTTGATATAAATGAAATAAAAACTGAAATGAAATCTGCATCAGTGCATTGTTTAAGTGTTTCAGTGAAACATTTACAATATATTTGAATGAGATGTATTTATTTTGTTTTATCCTGAGAAACAGTTGTACATATTGGAATGAAACGCAGTGTGTGGATTGTACATATGCTGCTAATGAACTTTATGATTCTCATGTCATGATTTTTCTTCACTGCCTTCACCTCGACTTGCTGAATTAGAATTCAGTCTAAGGGTCTAGAGGTCAGCAGGGGTCACAGTCCAGTCTGGAGTTGTGAGTGGGAAAGAAACTGAAGACTTTCGGTCATCCAGGTGCAGTTATCCTGAGGAGTCATATCAAGTGGACTTAGTCAGATTGAAACGTTTCAATCTAACCAGAAAGAAGTCCAGTTGATATGACTCAACTTCCAGATAGGACCACTCAGGTTTGTGGGACCAAAACTCTGCTAGAAACCAGTCGGTCCTCCCATAATTCCTGTCTTTACTGTACTGTTTCTCTAGTAATGAACAATGTTAAAGGTCATGTGACACAGTCACTGTGGACACTTTCAGTGATCTACTCTGTGCTAAGCCGTAGCTTTCTTAGTGTCTTTTACTATAATGTAATATAGTAGGCAATATATGGGCAATAAAAAAATTCTTCGAAAAACACTATGACACATTTTTTAACTACTTTAGCAGTTTGATTTAACAAACATCACTGTAATATAAATATACTGGTGGTATAAAATACAACTCTTGTGTAAAGATTTCGAAGAATCAGGGAGGAGCGGTCAAATATCATGTTGCGTAACTTGTTATTCTTTCATACGTCCGTGTATATGTGTGGTAGCTTAGTGGTTAAGGTGATGGACTACTGATCATAAGGTTATGAGTTCAAATCCCAGGTCCACCAGGCTGCTACTGCTAGGGCCCCTGAGCAAGGCCCTTAATCCTCAATTGCTCTGCTGTATAAAATGAGATTAAGCTGTAAGTCACTCTGGATAAGGGTGTAAGTGTTTCTGACAGCAAGCAATTATTAAGTTTTAATGTGAACAGTTAGTCATGTAATTGTTTGTTATGATCTTGAGGACTTGATGGCTAATATTTTTCTCATAAAAAGGAAATTCTCCGGTTCATCAGAGGTCATGGAGTAGATAAACACATGTAGACGCCCAGTATTTGGTCGGCATGGCTGATTTAAATTGGGCCACGTATGTTTGGTTGAATTTGTTGTTTCATTTTTAGTAAATATATGATATCTTAGAGAGTGCAGTGGGTGTCTCTAGGTCCTTTGTTAACAATTTTCTGTCAAAGAAATAAGCTGACGAAGATGAAGTTTGTATCTACGGGTTGGGAAGTCATAATTACGACATCAGGCGAGTTCAATTAAATTTGGTCGGAGCAAGTTGGAGGGTGTACCTTCTCTTAAAAATGCAGTAAGGTTTTTAAATACTGAAATCAGCTTCTGATACAAAGAAACGTTCCATTTCAACAAATTTACATTCGACTACAGCTGCTGCGTGCATAGATTCTGGCGTGTTTTCTTACTGACATGGCCCGAACTCGTAATTATGACTTGCGTGTGCTATTCATGGAGTTCAACTCGTAAATACGACCTCGCATACATGAGCTTTCACACCGAGAGCTTGCACGGAATACAAGATTTTACTTATTTAGGGATGTGCCAGAATTTTCACAGCGATGGAACGTACCTCTGCGACAGCAAAAGACTCTTAGACAATTATGGACTGCTCCTTTAAATCTGTCTTTGTCTCCCTTTACTAGGCCCCTAATTATATTTCCCTTTATGGCGCTTTTAAAGTTGACTACAAGAGCTTTTACAATTTCCTAGGTCCTTTCAAAGACACATAAAAAAAAAGCTTTTCATTTATTCATCTTCAGTAATCATGGGAAGGCTGGATGCTAAGCAGAGATACACCTGAACCCTGGAGCTGGGAGGGTTTAACGCTAGCCCGCTGCACCATGGTGTCATCCCTAAGACATCGTTTCACATCTTTAAAGTGCTTGCTTTTGTGCTAATCTTTATCATTTGGTTTCCTGAGCATGCCATTAGCATTCATAAAATGTAATTTGCCTCAATATCCTCACAAACAGAATGCAGGCAGAGATAATGGCTAAAATAATGGAAGGGAATATAATTGCCGAGGCATCTCAGCTAGTCTGTTGCGCCGTCTCTTTTGTTCATGACATTTCCAGGTTGTTTTCAGCCTCGACACAATTATGGGACGAAAATGTGTGAAGAGCTGCAGTGAGTCATCAGGCTTTATGAACATTAATTAAACCAGGACACTCTTGCTCGTCTACATATTTTGAGCAGAGAGAATTCATTAGGCAGTTATAAAATGCAGGGAATTTTTTTGTAAAGCTCTGGAGGAGGAAGAAGGAAATGATCACGGCACGTTAAATAATCGGGATGAAATGAAGGTCTTGTAAAGAGCTCTTACTGGTGTCTGATGTGCACCCGTAGTCTGGATCGGATTCTCCGTGGTAATACAGGTCCATCGCCTGGGGGGAAAATAAGCCACAAAGATGGTCAGCATGGCTGCATCTCAGTGTTCTTGCTTTATAAACAACATTTCATACAGTAACGTTAAATATATGAGTAGAACTACATTATCATCTGCATAGCTACTAGCTTTCTGTTACCTACAAACTCTGAAGGGTGGAGCCTAAGGGGGCGGGGGCAGGGCCATCTTGTTCAAATTTGTGTGTGGAATTATGCAAAATTATGTGGTAAGGAAGAAAGTGACGGAAGGAATGAAGGAAGGAACGAACAAACCATGCCATGATGAGGAGATCATCAGTGTTATTCACTTCACCTCTCACTGCTCATAATGTTTTGCCTGATCGGTTAAAGATAAACTAGCTTGGGCAAAAAAAAATTACATTTATCCTTCATCGTTTATACATTTACACTGTCAAAAAAAATAGGCTAGAGGATGCCTCAGATCTAATAGCGTCCATTATCTTGAAGCATGAATTCCCCACAAATCATTTACTTTCATACACATTATACAAATATCAGATAGACGCATTGCTCTCGCTCGCTCTCTCTCGTCAATCAATCTCGTCAATGGACACCTGTGAGCTCATCTATGTGAAAGAGGATGGAGAGATTCGCTGTCAGCAGCATGAGCAACAGTTTGATCAGATCACGCTGGCTGATAAGCTTCATGCGTCTTGCATGTGGAAGCATGTCTTATTTTTCATCATCCCTAGTTGGTCACTTTTGTATGATTAGGGAGAAGATTTTGAATGCCACTATGTGAAAAATATGTTTACGTTTCTGTTTAATTGAAACCTGAAGATTAATGTGCGACGCTAAACTGGAGACCTGTTAGCAAGATTAGATTAGCTCCAGTGTCTAAACGGGTCATGTCTGATCGAGTACAGTGGCATACATTTGATTTTCATCTCTTTTAACACACCGACCAGGCATAACATTATGACCACCTGCGTAATATTGTGTTGGTCCCCCTTTTGCTGCCAAAACAGCCCTGAACCTCAACCCAGTCGCTCGTCTGTTGGATCGGATCACACAGGGCCAGCCTTTGCTCCCCACGTGCATCAGTGAACCTTGGCCGCCCATGAACCTGTCGCCGGTTCACTACTGTTCCTTCCTTGGACCGCTTTTGATAGATACTGACCACTGCAGACCGGGAACACCCCACAAGAGCTGCAGTTTTGGAGATGCTCTGATCCAGTGGTCTAGACATCACAATTCGTCAAACTCGCTCAAATCCTTACGCTTGCCCATTTTTCCTGCTTCTAACATTAACTTTGAGGACAAAATGTTCACTTGCTGCCTAATATATCCCACCCACTAACAGGTGAGGAGATCATCAGTCTTATTCACTTCACCTCTCAGTGGTCATAATGTTATGGCTGATCGGTGTAAGTGAACAGAGCATTATTAGTGCAGCCGTAGAGCTTCAATATACAAGCCGTTGCTTGTTATATATGCACCTTATGATAAGCATCTTGTTGCAGATAAAAGGTTTCCTGTTATGTGGCTCAACATGTGTTGCTTCACGACATATCTGTGACTATTCCAGCAATAAATGACTTGATGTCATCTTTATTTACCTTCTTCAGTCATGAAGCTCATATATTTTGGAGTAATAGGCTAAATATGAAAATATGACTGTTATGCAATTATGATCTAATATTTTTCAGTCACATTGATGCCGTAGCCAGGATGCTACTTAAGGAAGTTTAGGTGCATAGTATAAAGTTTGCAGGCTGCTAAACTCTGGATTCATTCTAAGCCTGTAACCTCTTATTTATTTCGTATTTTATTTCTAATGTATCCTGTCTGTTTTTCCTGGAGAAAAGATGAGTGTAGCTCACAGCAGGGAGGCTGGAGTATGAAAGTGAAAAATTTTTGACTGCTAACCTTAACCTACTTACTTGATACATGATACACACACACACACACACACACCTCCCTGTGTCTAGAAATGATGCCTCTATTCTCTCCCTCATTTTCTCTCTCTTTTTCCATGTTTTTGTCTCTTTCTCTCCCTCTAAAGTTTATTTCCCAGACTCAGAGACTGTATCCATAGCGATAGCAGATGTAGGTCTCATCAATAATGCATGACAAGTTTTTCTTTTGCTTTGCTAAGTACCACACTGCGAGAGTTCTGCACAAATCCCTTCGCTCTCTGCTGCACGCACATATTACATTAAGTAAATTGGGGGGAGAGAGAGAGAGAGAGAGAGAGACAGAAAGAGAGAGAGAGAGAGAAGAAGAAGAAGACTGTGTCTCCATATTGCGTTTCTATTAGATTCTCAGAAGCCTGTATGCTATAGGAAATTTACTGCTGTATCACATGGCAGATTTACAACAATACAATATTACAATATTAATATCTGATATATTATAAGGGCAGTAAAAGGTTTGGTTAAATATAGAAAATAGTTCATTTAAATACAAGAATAAGAAACATAAAAAGGTAAAAAAAAAACACAGAAAAATAAAATCTATTATTATTATTATTATTATTAATAATAATAATAATAATATATATAGCTGCATTTAAATTCAAAGCTATAAGACTTTATTTTATTAAAACATAAATAATAATAATAATAATAATAATAATAATAATAACAATAATAATAGATTTACCCTGAAATTAATAGTTTATTATTTAATTTAATTTAATTTTAATTTAATTGTATCTTATTTTTAAATTGTTTATTTCATTTCAATTTATATCAATTTATTTAAATTTATTTTATTTTATTTAAATTTATTTTATTTTATTTTAGTTTATTTTATTACCTAATAGTTTTGGGCCTCAAAAAGCAGTTATTATGTCTCGTGCATATTCCCACATCTCACATGACCTGTAGCATTTTATCTATTTTATAACTTTATCCCAAACAATTCAGCTTAATCTCTGATCCTTCGCTGCTTTATCGGTTTGTTTTCAAATGATAACATAGTCTTTTAGCAATGTTTTTTGCTCATAATATGATGCCTTGCACCTGCCATATCTTCAAAATCAGTTTCTGTGAGATACCATGAGAGAGTCTACTTTAATGACCCCCTTGGAGACCGAGATGGAAGTGGAGTGTGAGCTAGCATTAGCAATGCCACCTACTCTAAGCTAACCAGGCGTATGTGTTTCAGCATGATGAATCCGGTTCCAGGAAAATTGATACGGCCGTCACGATCTCCTCTGCTACGACTCAACCTCCCAGACTGAACCGACTGAAATGTAGTGTAATGATTCAGCCTGTAAAGTCAAGTGTGTGTATTTGAGTCACATGTGTGGACATTGGGGAATTTTCGGTTCCTGCCCTCAGGTGGTGTTCTGGTAGCAGTCACACACACTTCTCTTAAAAGTGGCCTTATTAGTGCTCTTGATATTGAGGGAGACTAAGGTAAAACAGGTAATAAATGCTGCATGGAAGTACATAAAATGACACTAAGGGACAATCGTGCATTGAGACAATATCAGATATAGATATCAGTTAGCTAATACATGTAGTTGGTGTGTGTGTGTGTAAGAGAGTGAGATGACCTGTGTGCGTTGCCGTGGTTGCCAAGCCTCCTCACTGCTATAGGTGATGTAGGGTCCGTTGCAGATGGAGCACTCCATGAGTACAGGGTTTCCCAACAGGGGTGACATGGCCCATGGGCAGACCATGTGACCTTCTGGCTCCGCCTCTTTCGCCTTCCCATCGCCGTGGTGACGACTCAGCATTTTCCACTTCCTCACCTGGACAAACAAACAAACATGAATGCATGCAGGTTAGGTAAACAGGTACTGTTTGGATGATTTTTAGCTTTTAATATAGCTCTGAGAGTGTGTGTCACATTCGCACACACACAAACACACACACACATACAAACACACACACACACAAACCACACAGTGTCCTAATTACCTCACCATCAAATGGTGTTGACTGTCTAAATCCACTCTGAGATAACAGTCTAATTAACAGCAAATGTCTCTCCACTCCTCTCCTCTCTTATTCTCCTTTCCTCTATCTCTCTATCTCTCCTTTCCTCCCCTTTATCATATTCTCCGCTCCTCTCTTCACCTCTCCTCTCAATATTGTTCCTATCCTCTTAATATTCCCCTCTCTTCTTCTTCTCCTTTCCTTTCTCTATTTCTTTTCTCTTCTCTCTCTGTCACCTCTTTCTAATTCGTCTTTCCTTTCATTATTGCTCCTTTCCTTTCTCTGTTTTTCCCTCCTCTTCATTTTCCTCTTCTCTTCTCACTGTATTTCTCCCTTTTATATTTTCATTTTCCTTCCTCTTCTTTCTCTCCTTCTTTATTTCCCCTTTTCTCATCTCCTCTTCATATTTCTCCCTCACCCTCCTCTCTGCACTGCTTCTCTGCTTCTCTTCTCCTTTTCAGTTTAATCCCCCTCTCTCCATCTTTACTCTGCTCTCCTGTGTGCTTAATATTTCACATCTAATCCTTCTATCCTTTTCTGTTTTTCTCTCATCGATCGTCCATACTCTTCCTCTCCTCTCTAGATTTTTCCTTCTCTTCTATCTCTTCATTCTCCTCTAATCTATTTTTCCACCTCTCTTCTCCGTATTTCTCGCCTCTTCTCCTCACCTCTGATCTCACCTACATTACACATCTCTCCCCATTCTAATATCTATTTCTCCATTCCTTCACCGATCCATCTATATCTCTCGTCTTTATTGTCACGCCCTCACTCAGCCCTTGATACCTGTTTCTCTTTATTTCATCCACTTTCTCTCCTCTACTTTCCTTTGTTTGTTTGTGTGTTTCTCTCTGATGCCCGTTGATTGGCAGTGGAAAGCTGCTGTTTTGAAAGCCTGTATTTGTCTGTGTGTGCGTGTGTGTGTGTGTGCGTGTGTGTGTGTGTGTGCGGTGTACTGGTTGTATTACAGCTTTAAGGAAAGTTCAGGCCAGAGCTGCTCGCGTTGGATAAACATTCTTGAGATTCCCAAGATCCCACAAGGCTTCCTTCTGCTGGTTGTACCCATGGAAACCAGCCGGGTTTTTCGTCGTGTTTTAGGTTTGTACATGTGTGGGCACTGCTGGCTACGGGCCGCCTAAAGTGATACGCTGTTTTGCAAAGTGAGAATGCTTGCGTGTGTGAGTGTGTGTTTATGGTTCCACACCAAAGTTTCCAGCAGCCTAGATTTGGTGGATTTTTTATATTTATGCTACGAGAGTTCATGTTCTGTTCTTCACCTGTCTGAGAGAGTCATGACCTTCTGCAGTGCATTTCTGCTCCAGGCAAAACTACACCCTTACATTTTATTCATGGCTTCATATCCCTCTCTCTCTCTCTCTCTCTCTCTCTCTCTCTCTCTAACATAATTAAAGCTCTTACATGACCAGCCTTCCTTCTTCTTTTACACAAAAATACTCACCCTTTTTTTTTTATGTGGTTCCTTTTACTAATGCAATAGTCAACACAATATTGGAAGGAAATATGAGCAGCACTGCGAAAGTATTTCATAAAAATGCAGTTGTCTGATGTCGGAGGCCTACAAAGCTACTCTAAACATTGCAGAGCTTGAAGTACAAATCCATGAAAAGTGAAGTTTCATCAAATAGATTACCAGTACTACATTCCCAGTGAGACAGAATAGTTATCTAGGGCAAACAATGACCAAGACAGCGTAGAAGAAAACAATACAAGGCTGCCTTTTCCCATATAAAATATTAACTCAGTATCAGAACCCAACCCTGGTGCCAAAAGATTAACATAACAGATAATACACTGTGACTGGATCCTAGTTACATGTTATTACATATGTAATAAACATGATGGCTTTTCACACCTCATACCGCGCTTAACCCCGGGTTATCCTCATTCGCATGTTTGCTTTTTAACCCCCTGTGAGAGGGGCGTTTCACACTTTAGAAGCGTGGAAATTTAGAAGCAGGGTTGTTTACCCGGAGTTATGAAACCGTGCTCTGGAGCAGACTTAGAAGCTCTTTTACAGTAGACAGTAAACTCCACATTGCGGTGCCAAAGCATGTGCAGTGTGAAGCGATGCGGCGTTACAATGCTCAGCAACAGAAATCAGAAACTGTGCCTCGTATTAAAAATGCTTTGTACACTCACAGAAACCCAGTATGTTGTGTAAACAGTAGTCTACAACAGTTTCTGTAGGTTTTTGTGCGTCTCAGGAGGCCGAGCAGGATTTACATGATGCCGATTTTCTCTCCCTAATGCGAAAACACGAGACGGGCCGTTATTTAAAGCCGTTGCAGGCTGGATTTACCCAATAGTGGTTGCTGATGCTGAAAAATATGCAAATAAGGAGGTTAAGCAAGGGTTTAGGAATGTAAAGGGTGAAATGAATATACTCAGGATTCATTGTAAACACCAGGTAAAGTAGGAGCAGTGTGGAACGGGACACGAGACAACCCGGCTTTCACCCAGGGAACTATGAAAAAGTACCAAAAAGCAAGAACCAAAACACAAGCTGTATAAATCAGTAAAGCTAAACCCTTCTTTACTTTCAAGGCAAAAATGCACCAAAAATATTAATGCATTCAATTTGCTGGATTCTGCAGTCATGAGGGGAAAAAATGCACAAAAATGTCTGGAGGCTGATTTCTTTCTAGCCCAAACTGTGCATTCCTACAGACTATATATTATAAAAGCCATTTATTATTATAGCAAATGGAGCTAATGTTTAAAATGATTTTTCATAATACACCATCAGGCATTTTTGTGACTGTGCATAAACCAATCAGGCATAACATTATGACCAGGTGAAGTGAATAACACTGATGATCTCCTCATCATGGCACCTGTTAGTGGGTGGGATATATTAGGCAGCGAGTCAACATTTTGTCCTCAAAGTTGATGTTAGAAGCAGGAAAAATGGACAAGCTTAAGGATTTGAGTGAGTTTGACGAAGGGCCAAATTGTGATGGCTAGACCACTGGATCAGAGCATCTCCAAAACTGCAGCTCTTGTGGGGTGTTCCCGGTCTGCAGTGGTCAGTATCTATCAAAAGTGGTCCAAGGAAGGAACAGTGGTGAACCGGTGACAGGGTCATGGGCGGCCAAGGCTCATTGATGCACGTGGGGAGTGAAGGCTGACCCGTGTGATCCGATCCAACAGACGAGCTACTGTTGCTCAAACTGCTGAAGACGTTAATGCTGGTTCTGATAGAAAGGGGTCAGGATACACAGTGCAGGACGGGTCAGGACTGTTTTGGCTGCAAAAGGGAGAGCAACACAATATTGGTCATAATGTTATGCCTGATCAGTGTATGATTATATGAAAAAAACAGGAGGTAATAAAATCTGGATCAGTCTTGGATTTCGCAGAGTACACTGTACAGAGACAAGGTACAAATTACACAAAGAGACAAAATGATAAAACTATAAATTTTATGTCAGAGCGAAAGAGCTGTCTGTGAGCAAGCCTTTCATGTTTGGAAGAGACACAACATGATTGCAGACTAAAAAAAATCCCCGATTGTCTTCATGATCGTCATCATGTCCGTCACTCATCTCATCAACCGTCTAATTATACTTACCATTAAACACCAGAGTGGCTTTGTGGCTTTTCATGAGGGTGTCTCTATCCTGTACGTTCATGGAAATATCACGGCTGCTGTGTGTTGTTCTTAGAAATTTTCCATAAACTTCATACAACCAAAAAAAATAAAAAATGTCTTCAAGTCCACGGCAGTAAAAGTGGGTAAAGGACATGAACTTTCTTAATAATACATCTAGCAAGTGACAGAGCCAGAGCTTTCCTGGAAGAGAAGAGGCAAAGGGCAGCGTGCCAGCTAGGTGATTGTGCTCCACATCATTTCATTGGAGGTGAAAATGCAGTGCAGCAGACACAAGAGAAGAAGAAGGAGAAGAAGAAATAATAAGAAGAAGAAGAGGACTCCTGGAGAGATTACAGTACAGATTCTGCGAAGTGAACTCTGCAGTGGTTTGATTCATTTTTAAAGGCCCTGTATTGATATATTTTAAAAAACAAAGCATGGTTAGGATAAACAGATGCATTTCGATGACTGACTAAAGACATTCAGACACTTTCAAGATTTTTTGGGAATTTTTTAAGAAGTTTTTGAAAACTTATCAATTCATGTCCAAAACTTGTCATGAGAACTGGAGTTAAAGGAAAGAAATGATTTCTTAGCGCTCATGTTTTACAGTTGGAAAGTCCATTAAATTAATATAGAAGACCTCCTTTTATTGAATAACATGCCTCTATATAAATAAATAGATCCTTCTATCCAACAATCAATAATTTTTCTGTCCTGAAAAAGCCTGCCACATCGAGTCGAATGACTTTCCTCGTGTTGTTTAAATTCCTTTATGCTTACAAAAGATCCTCCTCGTCATGCACAGTTTACTGTCCCAAACTTTTTCCCCTGACTCATGCTCTACACTTTATCCCTGCACAACATTAACCATCAGCAGAGATACAAAGGGACAAAGAGCACGAGGTCGAGTGTTGCAGAGCGAAGCCGAGGCATGCGAGGGAAAGCAGGAGGTGAGAAACGAGAGCAGTGCTAATTCACCTGTAACGTGAAAGCTATATACTGTATGTACGGCTCTGGAGGCTGCTCTTATGTAACTCAACTCCACGCTCTTTCCCCGACCTCGGAGGTGGACAGCCATGCTGTTAAAAGTTTCAGATGTCAAGACCTGGCTCAAGAGGGTGGAATATTAGCTTAGATACCGGAGAGGAAGTGCTTACTTGATATAAAAGGAATGTACGGCAATGTAGGACCGTTCGCAACGGACAAGAGTTATTGCTTTATGCTTAAATAATTCGTTTTAGATTCTCTATAGAGTGAACAATCTAACCAAGTAGGATTAAATCGAGATCTGGAAAAGCTCAAAATCTGTTCACTCTAATAAGTTCAATCTAACAATTGTGCTTGATCTCATCTAATAATAATAATAATAATAATAATAATAATAATAATAATAATAAAGTGGAACCTCAGCATATGAATGCCCTCCCTTATGAACTTTTGCCTGAAGAACTGAAATTTTGCAAGAAATTTACATCAGCATATGAAGCATTTTTGTCATACAAACGAACCCGAACCCCAGCTAAGTTGCGCATACGTCCGAGTCAACCCACGATACCAATGTTGCCCTTCGGACATGCGTTCAAAAGCTAGGTGATCTGTTCTTATTTTTAGCCCAAGCTTGGTGGCACGACTTCCTGTGAGGAGCCTTGACATGGAATGCTTGGCTTGGGTCAGTTCTTTGTAAGCAGCCGTACAGTTTCCATACGCTTCGTATTGGGAATATTGGTCATATTTCTGGGCGGCTGGAACAAATTATCTGCATTTACATTATTTCTTATGGGAAAATTCATTTCGCAGTACAAATTTCCACCTTGAGAACTCGCCTTCAGAACCAATTAAATTCATATGCCGAGGCTCCACTGTAATAATAATAATAATAATAATAATAATAATAATAATAATAATAATAATAATTAAGGCCACTTAAAACTGAAGACCAAATCTGAGTAATCACTGCTTAATTAAAACTGTTTAAACCGTAAATAAATCTCAGGTAACCATCTGTAGTGTCCTTGTGGGATTTCTACAGGATTCCTCCCAAAAACATGGCTGTAGATGGATCAGCTATGCTTTATGTGTGCCTAGGTGTGTGTGTGTGTGTGTGTGTGTGCATGGTGCTCTGTAATCATCCCATTCAGGGTTTATTCCGACTTCACACCCTGTGTTGCTGAAAAAGACTCTGGATTACAGTGGAAGAAATGAACAGTTGTTTTGTTGTGTCCACGTTCAGCATTGAATGTCTTTGTCATGTCCCACTCCGCAGTGGTGGTTAATATGAAGCTCATATGAAAGTAGACACTCAGGACTTTAAGAATGCGAAGTATTTCTGCTTTTCCCCAGACTACTAGGAGCAATATATTCATAGAAACTTTCTAAAGATAAAAATAAAAAACACAAATGTTTCTATCCTCAGAGTAAACAATGATATCGAACCTCTGAGATGCCCCAAGTGCTTGTTCATAAGCAGCTAAAATCTGAAAGGGTTTATCTTCAACCACTAAAATATAGAAACATAGAACAAACATGATCAAGTTACTAACATTTACACCTAATGAGCAAGCCTGAGGCGACGTTGGCGAGGAAAAACTCCCTGAGATGATATGAGGGAGAAACCTTGAGAGGAACCAGGCTCAGAAGGGAACCTCATCCTCATCTGGGTGACAATAAATCCAACAGCTCCATGAGGAACTAATAGGTCAGTATCTTAAATCTTCAGAGTAAATGTTGACATCAAACCCATTTCTGCTCTCTGAGATGACCCACGAGTGCTTGTTTATAAGCGTCTAAAATTTAAAGGTGTTTATCTTCAACCACTAAAATTCAGTGTGAGGTTATCCAACAGCGGGGAAAAACACACGTCTCACACTGCCTCATTTTGTATCAGACTTGCGACTGGCCATAAAATCATTCATCTGTTAAAAGTCGATTTCCATTCTGCTAGAAATCCTTGTGTGGTTTTTAATGACAAATAATAATGACTTCTTGAGTTTTATGTAGGAACATCTAATAATATTATAAAGGATACTATAACGTTGAATTGTCTGTTCATGAGATACGGACAAACAGAACAATAGAAAACACAAACACAACACAACACAACAATACTGTTTGTTGCGTAAGATATGGACGCCACGCTGCTGAGGCATGTCCAGGGCTCCTTGAGTAAGTCCCGACTGCTCTTGTTGAGCTTTTGGTTCAAGGGCAGCTGTTCTTGGCGCAGGCTTTAATCAACACTCATATCACTTTCCTGACAACCGTAATCTCGGTCACACAGAGTAACGCAATCACCGGCCATATCAATTTCCACTAAGCTATAATCTCTCTTGCATACAGCAATTAGTGTAACAACAAAGATGGTGTGATGATGATGATGATGATGATGATGATGACGATGATGATGACATTTCTAAGCGCAGGTCAAAGAACACACACTCAGTAAACCCCCTTTAATCTACGATCACACTTCTGATCCTGACACTATAAATAATCCCACTTTCATGTTGTGTTAGTCTGTGTGTGTGAGTGTGTGTGTGTGTGTGTGTGCGTGTGTGTGTGTGTGTGTGAGTGTGTGTGTGTGTGTGCGTGCGTGTGCGTGTGTGTGCGTGCGTGTGTGTGTGTGTGTGCGTGTGTCTGTGTGTGTGTGTGTGTGTGAGTGTGTGTGTGTGTGTGTGTGTGTGTGTGTGAGTGTGTGTGTGTGTGTGTGTGAGTGTGTGTGTGAGTGGGTGTCACAGCAGAGAACCCGGCGATGACTCATCAGCACACTACAGCCAAGCTGAATCTTTCTGCCACATTAATTCTCTGCCTCATCGCACACACAAAGACACGTCCAAACACACACACACACACACACACACACACACACCATACAACAAGTGCACAATGTAAAACATTTCCTCTTCAAATAAAAGTCCATACAAACAGCCAAAATTCTTCGAGGAGATGATTTCTAAGTATAACATGAACATGTGGTGTGTGTGTGTGTGTGTGTGTGTGTGTGTGGTTGTGCGAATGATGTGATTCCGATACATGTCACACTCGTGAATGAAATCGTTCACAGCTGCTGATGGTTCTGACACCCGCCCAGCCAAACCTGCTAAATCACAACACCTCCTCTAGGACGGCTGGTGAGACAAAAATACCATGTGTCATCCTTCTTCATCTGTCTCTGTCTCCCTCCATCTCGCAGAACCTCATATCCAAACGCAGCCGCTCCAGAAGTCTAGAAGAACCTGCTTTTACCAAAAGTATATGAACAGACACCAAATACAGAGACAGTTGCGCTAATATTGATCGGATCTTGTGAGAAAATAATTACTATTTGTTGACAGTTCTCACACATTTACCCAGTTCATATGGTTACTTATAGAAAAATAGGTTCTTCAGTTGCCTCTCTGGCAGAAAAGCATTTTATAGAACCCTAATTGTTTGGAAATACTTCATCACCTTAAAAAATCCTTGATTGTATGAATGAACTGGATACATTTGCATTACCTAGTTTTAATTTTCATTACCTAGTACCTGACAGGAAGGACATCCGGCGTAACACCCACGCCAAATCGAAACATGCGGACCAAATGATCCGCTCTGGTTGACCCTGAACAGGAAGCAGCCGAAACAACAACAACAACAACACCTAGTACCTGACAGGCATGAAAAAAGTACGTAAAGACAAAATAATACCAAGTTAGTACTTTATGAACCGAGCATCAGTTAGCAAAACAAATCAGGGCGGGATGCAGCAAATGATCCAATTCAACATGTTAGCAAAAAAGTGATCTTTACACAAAGTTTTCACGGGAAAATATTTGATTGTTGAAGTTTAACGTTATTTATTCGAGTCAGGCATTCGCTATGAAGCTGCTTCCATCATGGAACTAGATAGATAGATAGATAGATAGATAGATAGATAGATAGATAGATAGATAGATAGATAGATAGATAGATAGATAGATAGATAGATAGATAGATAGATAGATAGATAGATAGATAGATAGATAGATAGATAGATAGATAGATACTTTATTCATCCCAATGGGAGATTTTAAAACTTCCAGCAGTATAAGGTAATAAATAAAATAAGATAGGAATATAACTAAAAAAAATACTAAATACCCGAATTTAAGGGTACAAAAATCTAACAAAAAATATAAGAAAAAAATAGATAACAAATAACCTATAATAAAATAAATATAACAAAAAATACTAAATACAGAGATTTAAATTATAATAAAAATACTAAATACAGAGATTTAAAAAATATAATAAAAATACTAAATACAGAGATTTAAAAAATATAATAAAAAATACTAAATACAGAGATTTAAAAAATATAATAAAAAATACTAAATACAGAGATTTAAAAAATATAATAAAAAATACTAAATACAGAGATTTAAAGGTATATGATATAAGTAATGTGCAAAAACAAGAATTTGAAGGTACAGACATAATGGGGTAATGTGTCATTGTCATGTCATTAATTGTTTAGTGCAAACATGACTTCTGTACGTCTTACACAGTATCATATATGATATAATATTATTTATCATCCACCAGAACATTCCCACATTAACATTATCGTTATCTGGTGCAACTTATCTCTTACAAAACGCAACACTCTCTTTCGAGCAGAATGGATGGCTACACCTTTATGTTGAACCAGCGTTAATCCATCCACCAGAGCCAGAAAACTTTCATCTGCCTTTAAATCCACCTTGTTAGATTGACGGTGTTGTTATGGAAAGTGCTTTTTTGCAAACACCGGGCAGCATTGGGTCAACTTTGTGAGTTATGCAAAGTGTTCCTGTGCCAACGTAGGTCCAGTGTTTGCACAACTTTCTATTCAGAGGGCCAACATAGCCACCCAAAATAGACCTTGGTCCAATTTCTTTTTCTTTTTTCACGTTTTTAATACACTTTCCAGTCCCCATACTCTAGTTTATGTCGGTACACGCCCATCTTGGGTAGAGTTTATTACTAAATCACTAAATGTTTTGATGTAATATTTTTTTGCTGTGTGTGTTTTTCACTTGCACAGCTGGAACCTGGACAGACTTAAAGAGACTTAAGTTCTGCCAAATCCACTCAAATTAAGCAAATCTGCCAGCAATCAGGCGGACGCTGCAGTAAGAAAACAAAAACCTAGAGGCTTTGCTTCCAGAAGTAGGCCAGGTTGGGTTTATGGCTCTAATTCCAGGGGAAGTAAACATTGTAATGACACATTAACTGTTCCTATGAAATGCCACTTTACCACCTGGAACGGCAAAATGACTTCTTTAAAAGAAACCCCGGAGTTCAAAACAATTTTACGCATAATAACGAAGGAGAGTAAAAGGAAGCCAAGCGCTAACGCCGCCCTCGGGCGCTTCGTTGGCGCAGTCTTCAGCTGAAATGTTAGACGTAATGTCATTTAATCATTATACGTTTCTAGAAACTAAGAATAGCAACGTGAGCAGTTAGTGGAACACATAGAAAGAGCAAAGAGCATGGGTTTTTTTTGTGGAGGGGGTGGGGGGGGTGAATGATTGCTCAATTATCAAGTCTTATAGTCTTTTAGACTATTAAAAAGTGGAGCAGCTAAAAAGAAATTCTGTAAGTGTGTCATTGATAACTTTCAAATTGAATAAATGAAACTCTTTGGTGGTTCTTTGGAAATGAATACGGCAGAGGATGTAGTAGTTTAGTGGTTAAGGTGTGGGGCTACTAATCAGAAGGTTGTGAGTTTGAATCCCAGGACTGCCCCTGAAGGCCCTTAACCCTCAATAGCTCAGCTGTATTAAAAATTAAAGAGGTAAAAATGTAAGTTGCTCTGGATAAGGGTGTATGCTAAAAATGTGGTGGTCATCAACGTCTATTAATAGATTAATCATTTAACTGGGGGGTTTCAAGTGGTTAAGGCTCTGGGTTGTTGATCCAAGGCTCTCGGTTCAAGCCCCAGCAACACCAAGCTTGATTGTTGGACAATTAAACAAGGCCCTTAACCCTCCCTGCTCCAGGGGCGATGTATCATAGCTGCCCCTGTGCTCTGGCCCCAACTGGGATATGCTGTGCTGTGCTGTAATGTATGTGTGGAGGCTTCATGCCCTCAGTTCTTCTTCTAATCCATCTATTAATTTTCTGTAGCACTTATCCTACACTGGGTCGTAGGAAGCATGAGGTCTATCCCAAGGGACTTTGGGAACAAGCTGGAGGACCTCCTGGACCATGCACACGCACTCATACACACACTTCGGACAATTCAGAGATTTAGAGATGTGATTGGACTGGGGAAGGAAACTAAAGCACCCTGAAGAAATCCCCGAAGCACAGGGAGATCACACACAGGGTGAAGGCAGAAATCAAACCCTCCACCCTGTAGTGTAAGGCGAAATGTGCTGATTTGGACAAACTAACCTGATCGTGAAAAGTCTGACAAAATAAACTTTTTATTAAACAAATCCTGTCCTCAAAATGAAAAAGAAAAAGAAATTCTTGTAGCAAATTTACATTTAATGCTGAATATATTACACTATTAAAATGTTATATTTACAAAATAAATCTCTTAAAGAGTGATTTTTTCTGCTGTTGTTGTGGTTTTCTGTTTTAAAGCTCACAGAGTTGAGTGTTGCGACCCGTAAATCTGAACCTGATGCCAGCAGGAAGTCACTGTAAACACACACACACACACACACATACACACACACACACACTGTAGGTGAACATTAGCAAATATAAATACAGACATCCATAAGCCATCTGGAAAATATCCTTACACTCTAAAAATGGCCGAGTTAAAAACAAACTGAACTGGGCTGTTTTTAAAAACAGGACTATAGAACTGAACTCATGCTGGGTTCATCTACCTCAGAAATATGGGTTTGTTTATTTAACATAACAGCTTGATCATAACTTATTTATCCTGGCATGATAGGTTGAGTAAACAATCCCAATATTTGACAGATAATTTATAATAATAATAATAATAATAATAATAATAATTATTATTATTATTATTATTATTATTATTATTATTATTATTATTATTATTATTATTATTATTGTTATTATTATTATTATTATTTCAATCCCAATGAGAAAATTTGACTGATGGTGATGTATTATTAATGAAATAATAAATAAATAAATAAATAAATAAATAAATAAATAAATAAATAAATAAATAAATAAATAAATTATAATTATTATTATTATTATTATTATTATTATTATTATTATTATTATTATTATTATTATTATTATTATCGGGTTGGGCAGTGATGGCTTAAGCAGTTAAGTTTGGGTTGCTAGGTAACTCTGGGTTGTTGATTGGAAAATCAGGGTTCAAGCCCCAGCACTGCCAGGCTGCCAACGTTGGGCCCCTGAGCAAGACCCTCAACCCTCTACAGGGACACTATATCATATCTGACCCTCTGCTCTGACCTCAAAAGATGAGATACGTGAAGAAAGAATTTCTCTCTGCTGTAATGTATATGTGACAAATGCATGTAAAAAGTGATTTAATGCACGTTAAGCTTAGCAAGTAGGTCAGTAAATATTAGTGAAATGCAGAAAAACATGATGAATAAACAAAAGTGCAATCCAAACCCACACTGTCCTTCAGTCAGAGGTCAAATCAACAGTATATAAAGCAGTCATAACTGTCATTAGTACATAGAGCACACAGAGTACACATCCGCATCCTCATATTCCTGCACACCGGAAACATGCTTCTGTTGTCTCTGTAAGTTTGATGCTGTTTCTTCTAAACTGAGCAACATAGTTAGTTCTTCACAGGATTAAAGATGACAGCCCAGGGCCCGAGGCTGCTGTAAAAGAGCACAGATGATGTAATGGATCATCTTTTCTTTCTCACTCTGTCTCGAACTCTGTATGATTCTGTCTTTCAGGTTTAGCCAGTGACAGCATCTCGACTGGAGTTTAAAACAGCTTTGCGCATGCTCATCACCTCGCTAGGAGATTGTTATCAAACCCCAGAAGACGAGAGAGAGAGAGAGAGAGTTCAAAAACGGACTAAGTGATCAAAAAAGGCAGCATCAGAGCAGATTCCCAAGACTGTGAGAGACAGAGTGAGGCTCTACAGCCTTATCTAACCCATATAACCATGCAGAGAGAGAGAGAGAGAGAGAGAGAGTGTGAAGACCTGCACAGCGTGACTAACACACACAGACATAGTGAAAGTCTTTAAATCCCTCCGACATGGGAGATCTCTGGAGATCTCAAACCACCAGCTCACATCCTGACAAAAATTTTCAGGAAAAACTGAAAAGTGTTGAATGAAAATGAAACATCTTCCAGCTAGATCTCTGAAATTAGCCTCACGTCCACATTCAGGTAAAGCTTGTAACAAAGAAAATGTCACCTCAAGTCACCAAGTTCAGCATACGATGTCAAAATGGCCACTGCTTATATTGTGTTGAACTATATAACAGCTATATTACAATATTACAGCCCTGAGGCTGGGCTCCACTAGATCCCTGAAGGTGTGCTGTGGTATCTGGCACCAAGATGTTAGCAGCAGATGCTTTAAGTCGTGGCCTCCATGGGCCCTACCTCACAACTTACAGGATACTTTTGATAGATATTGTCCACTGCAGACCTCACTACTACACAAGAGCTGCAGTTTTGGAGATGCTCTGATCGTCTAGCCATCACAATTTGGCCCTTTGCCCTCAAACTCGCTCAAATCCTCACGCTTGCCCATTTTTCCAGTCACAAACTAATACTTTCATCAAAAGCATCATTTCTGATGACCCCCATCTCCTATTTCCATCAACGGTCAACTAGAAGTCATCAGGAGCATCCTCACAGATAGGACATGCTCAGTTTCCAATAATATATTTTTAACATAGCTGATAAACATTGTTTTTAAGTTCACACTGATGATATAGAAGAAGTCTGACCTTGCAGTTTTTGGTCTTGTCCCGTGGGCCTGGCATGCAGGGTTGGCACAACGGGCTGGGCGGGTGAGGAAGATAATACCCTCCAGGGCTGTAGGGGCAGCAAGCGTACGAGGTGGGGAAGTGTGTGTACCACAGGTCCTGTCCATCCTGACACTTGGGACACGGTGAGAGGAAGGCTTTAGCCTGGGGCTTCTCCACACTAACCTTCGGGTTTCTCATCCACCTCCGCACCTGTTCATCCAAACACACACACACACATTTAGACACAATACAATAACCTTAACGTGACTTACAGCATCAACACTGTTTTCAGTCTGCAGTTGGAGAAAACCCTTAGGGATTGTGAATCACTTTATAGACCAAAAACTATTTCGAGGAATTTAGCTCTTGGTTTTAAAGGATTTTTGACAGCTAAGTACATTCAAAAATCTAATTTCAAAAACTCTTCAAGCTTGACACAGAAGGCATGTTCCTGCCTCGGAGCTCCAGCTTCCTCGCTTCGACCCTCAGCTTGGGTTACTATTTATATGGAGTTGTGTGTGTGTATGTTCTCCTCATGCTTGCATAGACTTTTACTTAAAAACATGCCCCTAGTGAATATGCTTAATTGCCCCTGTATGGTGATGCACTGGGGTCCAATCTAGGATCTGTTCCCACCAAGTACCCACTGTGTCTAGAATGCAATTCTGATGAAGCTTTTGGGCCTTCACAACCAGACATGTGTACAAGTTTCTTTCCCCAAGCCATCGGACTCCATAATACCCAGAGACTGGACTGATACCAACCCACACACACACACACACATACACACACTCAATGGTACATCTTTGACCTCCCACTGCAGTTTTTGCACATTACTTTTTATGCTGCTACAATCAGAAAAAACAAAATGCTGTATGGACCACCCACATCTTTCCTGCTGCTCGCTGTCTATGTTTACAACCCTTCATGATCGTACTATTGAACTGTACTCATTACAGAAGAGTGTACTGCTACACTGTGAGAAATACTGTATTGTATTGTACTGTACTGTTTGCACTGTTTGTCTTCTGTCCTGCACTGTCTTCTGTCTTCACAGTCTTCTTCATACTGTGTTCTGTCTTCACACTGTCTTTATACTGTCTTCTGTCTTGACAGTCTTGTGTTCATACTGTGTTCTGTCTTCACACTGTCTTCTGTCTTCACTGTCTTTGGACTTGCACTGTCTTCTGTCCTCACTTTCTTCATACTGTTTTCTGTCTTGCACTGTCTTCACAATGTCTTTTGTCTTGCTCTGTCTTCTGTCTTCACACTGTCTTCTGTCTTCCCTCTGTTTTCTGTCTTCACACTCTGTCTTCTGTTTTTCACTGTTTTCATACTGTCTTCTGTCCTGCACTGTCTTCTCTCTTTACAGTCTTCATAATGTGTTCTGTCTTCACACTGTCTTTATACTGTCTTCTGTCTTGACAGTCTTGTCTTCACACTGTCTTCTGTCTTCACTGTCTTTATACTGTATTCTGAATTGCACTGTCTTCTGTCCTCACTGTCTTCATACTGTCTTCTGTCTTGCACTGTCTTCACAATGTCTTTTGTCTTCCCTCTGTTTTCTGTCTTGCACTGTCTTTTGTCTTCACACTGTCTTCTGTTTTGCACTGTTTTCATACTGTCTTCTGTCCTCACACTGTCTTCTGTATTGGTCTGTCTTCAAATGTTCTTCTGTCTTGCACTGTCTTCTGTCTTCATGCTGAGTTATGTCTTCATACTGTCTTGTCTCTTGCACTGTTTTCATACTGTCTTCTCTCTTCATACTGTATTCTGCCATCACTATCTTACACTGTCTTCTGGGTACACACTGCTTTCTGTGTCTTCTGTCTTCGTCCTGTTTTTTGTCTTCGCACCATTTGCACACTTTTACACACGTGCACTTTGTGTAGTACTGTGTATTGTATGTGTAGTGTACTTAGTGCTGAGCTCTGTGCTTTATCTAGCACCATAGTCCTGGAGGAACCTTGTTCTCCAGGCAGTGGTGGCTCAAGTGGTTAAGGCTCTGAGTTGTTGACCAGAAGATTGGGGTTCAAGCCCCAGCACTGCCAAACTGCCACTGTTGGGCCCTTGAGCAAGGCTCCTAACCCACCCTGCTCCAGGGTTGCTGCATCATGGCTGGCTCTGACCCCCAAGGATGGGATATACGAAGAAAGAATTTCACTGTGCAGTAATGTTTATGTGGCAAATAAAGACAACTTCACTCTTCACAGGCTTCATGACCTGACTTGACCAGAATAAAGAACTACCACTAAGTTTTCCAGTCAGGATTCCTGGTAACTCTGTGTCTTCTCTACCTTTTTGTCTCTCTATTGTATCCTCTTTATTATTTCTGTGTAACAGCCAGGTCAAGCAATGTATTATTCAGTAGCACGATTCAAAACAAGTGTTGGGCAACTGCAAAGATGGACTAAAAACACATGTACAGAACAGTCCATCCTTCTCACATATTTCTCTACATGTGGCTTTGATCAAGAACTTTAAAAGATCGAGAAGAACTTTGCATGTCTAGTCGCATACTTCAGCTGAACATTAACTCAGTAAGTCTTGAGTCATAACTGTTACGGTAAAGAAGAACAGGAATGGCATCCAAAGTACACACACACGCACACACAAACACACACACAAACACACCCAGTTCCCCTATTTAAAGCAGCTCTCTAGATTTATGTCTCTTATCTCTAAAGGACCCGACAGAATCATTAGAACTGCAGCAAAATAACAAGATGTTCATGGAGAAATAACGAGGAATGGAGAAATGAATTTCTGTCCTGTTGCCTCATACTTTCCTTTTGATCTCTCTTTTCACCAGGCTGATTAAAATAACCGGAGAATAATAAATTATTTTGGCTGGATTCATTTCAGTGCCAATGCCATCGAGTATCCGCTGTATGTACGGAATATCGTTCTTTCTTTCTTTCTCTCCTGCTCTCTCTCTCTCTCTCTCTCTCTCTTACAAGCTCTTGCATTCTCTTGCTTTTCTGATACTCTGTCTCATACACACACACACACACACACACAATTTCTTTTGATCTGATTTTCAAAGTCGTGTCAGTGTCATCCCCTGCTGTCTGTGTGCCACTCTGCTGGCATTGCTGAACTCTCTGGCTTTGAGATTGAAACACTCTCATCTTTCCCTCCCTCCTTTCTTCCATCTCTCTCTCTCTCTCTCTCTCTCTCTCTCTCTCTCTCTCTCCATCTCTCTCTCACACACACACACACACACACACAAACACACACACACAGACACACACACTCCACACATTGAATCGATGAATTCTCAACAAACTGAAGCACATTCTTCTTGCATCTCTATACACACACACACACACAAACACACACACACACACACAGTATATATATACAGTATATACAGAGAGACAAAAGAAGAACTGAATTGCTCTAATGATGACTCAACTTTTCCAGAACAGTTCTCTCTCTCTCTCTCTCTCTCTCTCTCTCTCTCTCTCTCACTCACTCACTCTCTCTGCTTTCTTTATGAAAGCTGATATCACACCAAGAGGTAGAGGACAGCTGAAAATGTCAGCATGCAATGAATACAATACTTTCAGAAAACAGGGTTTATTATGGTATGTTGCTTTGTTTACCTTTTACAACATATTTAGCTTTAGCACCATTAACCATCTGAGCATTGTGCTACATTTGATTTAACATTTAAAGGACCAGGACTACCTTCCTGATACAACCCGAGACGCCTCTATCATATCCTTGCTGCACATTGTTACCCTCCTTCACAACCTGTCACATATCACTACACATAGCCACACCTCAAGAAACCCTGCCACACCAGGCTACACCCTGCTACACATTGGTATACCTTGCTACACTGCTACACCCTGCCACATCTTGGTACACCTTGCCACCCCTCAAGACAACTTGCCACATCCAGCTACCCCCTGCCACACCTTGGTACACCTTGCTGGCCCGCAAGACACCTTGCCACACCGCTACACCCTGCCACACCCAGTTACACACTGTCACACTGTGCCACAACTTGCTACCCCCTGCCACACCTTGGTACACCTTGGTACACCTCAAAACACCCTGCCACACCACCACACCCTGCCTCACCCAGTTACACTCTTTCACACTTTGCCACAATTTGCTTGGTATACCTTGCTACCCCTCAAGACACCCTGTCACACTCTGCCACACCTTGGTACTCCATGCCACACCTTGAGACACCTTGTCACACCCTGCCACACCTTGGTTCCCTTTTGCCACACCTTGAGATGCCCTGTCACACCCTGCCACACTTCAAGACACCAAGGCACATCCAGCTACACTCTGCCAAACTTTGCCACAACTTGCTTCACCCTGCCACATCTTGGTACACCTTGACACACCCAGCTACACTCTGCCAAACTTTGCTACACCATAATATACCTCATTAAACCCTGCCACAACTTGCTACACCCTGCCAGACACCCTGTGACAACTTGAAACACTTTTCATACCTTGCTATACCCTGCCACACCTTACTACATGCTGACCTTCTGCCATACCTTGTTTTACTGTCTACTGCATCAGCTATACATGGCCAAAATGATAATAAAAGGCTCTTGACTTACAAAACGTGCTGCACCCTTTATTCCATTACACCCTGCAATGCCTCACCACACCCTGATACACCTCTTTACACCCTCTCTTCACCTTACTACAACCTGATATACTTCGTAAAACATATTTCTACAACCCTGCCTCATCTCTCTTCAACCTGCTGTAGATCCTAACATCTCCCTCCCTTGCCTCACCTTTCTACACCTTACTATAACGTGCTATACCTTGCAACATCTCCCTACTACCCTGCATACCTTTCTTCAGCCTGCTATACCACACAAAACCTCCCAACTACCCTCTACATCTTACTACAACCTGCTATACCGCACAACACCTCCCTACTACCCTTGCCTACCCTCTCTCTTCACCTTACTACAACCTGCTATACCTCACAATACCTCTCTACTACCCTCTACATCTTACTACAACCTGCTATACCTCGCAACACCTTCCTACCCCCTCCCCTGCACAACTTTCTACAACTTACTACAACCTGCTATAACTCACAACACCTCCCAACTACCCTGCTTACCTATCTTGACCTTACTACAACCTGCAATACCTCACAACACCTCTCTACTGCCCTCTACATCTTACTACAACCTGCTAGACCTCACAACACCTCCCTACTACCCTTGACTCATCTCTCTTCACCTTACTACAACTTGCTATACCTTGCAACACCTTCCTTCCACCCTGGCACACCTCTCTACACCTTACTACAACCTGCTATACCTCGCAACACCTTCCTACCCCCTCCCCTGCACAACTTTCTACAAATTACTACAACCCGCTATACCTCCCAACACCTCCCAACTACCCTGCTTATCTTTCTTCACCATACTACAACCCTGCCACACCTCTCTACACCTTACTACAACCTACTATACCTTGCAACACCTTCCTTCCACCTTGCCACACCATACTACAACCTGCTATACCTCGCAACACCTTCCTACCCCCTCCCCTGCAAAACTTTCTACAACTTACTACAACCCGCTATACCTCACAACACCTCACAACTTCTTCTGCTTAACTCTCTTCACCTTACTACAACCTCCTATACCTCACAACACCTCCCTACTACCCTGCCACACCTCTCTACCCCTTATTACAACCTGCTATACCTCATAACACCTCCTTACCACCCTGCCACACACTGCTATACCCTCCACAGCTCACTACTCCATGCTACATCTTGCATACATATACACATACCACATACAGTACAGATACAAATACAATATATAGACCTCATGCCTTCTCTCTCTCTCTCTCTCTCTCTCTCTCCCTCTCTCTCTCTGTCTCTCTCTCTCTCTCTCTCTCTATGCGAGCAGAATCACAGTTGGCATAACTACATAACAACCCCAAACCAATCTCACTGAGTCAGCTGCTAACACCCCATCCATCTGCTGAGCGTGTGCTTGTTTGTGAGTGTGTGTGTGTGTATTTGTGTGTGTGTGTGTGTGTGTGTGTGTGTAAGGTTGGACAC
This sequence comes from Hemibagrus wyckioides, assembly GCF_019097595.1. Lineage (NCBI taxonomy): Eukaryota > Metazoa > Chordata > Actinopteri > Siluriformes > Bagridae > Hemibagrus > Hemibagrus wyckioides. The sequence continues at coordinate 18,915,529 of NC_080724.1, forward strand.
AAGCCTGAGCCGAATAGGCACACAACAATCTCCTGTGGACAAAAACAAAAGCAATGTGGTGGAATTTCGAAGAGTAAGCCTGCAGGTCTTTACTAAGAAAGTCTATCAGGCGTGTTACCAACATTTCTGTATACAGAAGTGTGACTGATCAACTGTGGAAAACTGTGCGTGTGTGTATGTGGGTGTAGACTTGTTTCCTGTTTAATGGTCAATCACAATCTGAGATTAGATCATTTTACAGAATAGTAAACCTCATAAATCTTAGACTAGGGTGAACACACACACACACACAATTTTTTTTTCTAAATCTCTGAACATGTCTCAGTAGGAGGAAGTATGCTGTGTTTTGCTGTTGCTAAATCCAGCAGTGTCTGCACTGAACCCTTCTTTAGCTTTGACCTGAAGAAATGCAAGTGTACCAGTTGTAACATTTACAGTATTGCTGCAATGGTACAGAACATGACGGTTCATTAGGGAAATTTGGAAATCAGTATGAGTAAGTGGATCTGTGAAATTTCCGTATGATGAAAGATGTGCTTATCAGTCTCAGTAAAGGGAGCGTGGCCTCTCAGTCCTCAAAGCTAACACTGCTTTCAACTTACTTTACTGCATCTTATCACTTATTATATTAGAAATCTTATTATATAAAATATTGTTTCTATAGCAACAACCTACACACAGACATTCTATACAGCGGACTTTCTATAGAAATTAATTCAAATCCATGTTTTTTGGAAGGAGTCTCCAGTGTCAGCACTTTGTAACAGTCAGTATGTTTTCTGCCAGAACAGACAGCACCCGATCTACGATTTCATAATATCTTGAAAGCTTTTTATCCAAACCAGTTTAGAACTGAGCTAGAAAGTTTAAGAGCTCAAGAACTAAAAAATGTCTGTCAGTTTAAATTCACAACATTCATAACAATGGTTAGCATACTGACAACAACAACAACAACTAAACTACTACTGGCTAGAAAATGATGTCCAAGCGTACAGTAGCTTTGTAGCTGATGCAATGATGTAACAGTGTAAGAGAAACCTAAAGGACTAGATCATGTGGATGACTGACGTGTCTTAAGACTGAGGTTTTACTGCAGGATCCTTTGAGATTCGGAACCGAAATGGAGTGAACGTAGAAACTCTGTATTCATTTTAAATGCAGTACTTCGTTCAGAAGCTCAGGATCTGTAGGCGTCTTAAAAATGAACCTCGAATCTGACTAAAGTTCATCGAGAAAATTTCAACAACGATCAGCATATTTTGCAAGATTAGTGTTCTTCATGGCTAAGAAGAATTCCACATTGCGTTCACAGATGTCACGGGATACCACACAGTTAGCATAAAAGCATTACAAGGTTTACTTTTAGTAACTAAAGAAGCAGTTCCACCAAGTCAAGTCAAGTCAAGAAGCTTTTAACAAGTCAATCAACCAAGACATATTTAGTCAGTTTTTCAGTGAAGATACAATGCTAATGTAGCTAAGACCCACTACCCTGCATCCTCATCCTGATATTACACAGCAAACTTTAGACAAACACTTACACTGCACTTTATTCAAAATACTTTCCATCGATCTTGTTACTATCTATCTATCTATCTATCTATCTATCTATCTATCTATCTATCTATCTATCTATCTCTAAATTGTTTTGTTAAACTGAAGAAACTACGCAATATCAGACATAAATGTTACATCTTTAGCTACTCTGAAACAGTTTCCATGGTAACAAGCACCACATGCTCATGTCTCCTCCTCTGTCCTGTCACTGCTTCGCTTTCTGACCGTGTTCACCTGTTCCGTGTTACTTCCTGATCATCTCTTTCGAGATGTTCCATGCTTTGTTTCTTTTCATGTTGTAGTCTATTTATTTTTTTGTTTTGTTTTTGAGTTCTTTACTACTTCCAAGGTTTTGAACCATTCCCTCCTTTTTCCCTTCATTTTGTTCCTTACTGTGCTTTGGCCCCTGCTCTGAATTGTCACTAATTACGATAAAATTAACAAAAAACATATTTTTTGCGCAATTGCGTCTTGCTTCTACTCACATTATGGTCATTACAGCTATGTGTTGTTTATGTTTATGTTTATAGAATACATTAGTTCACACCGTATAATGACTATTATAGCATTAGCATCGGTAAAGACCTGGGGGAAGTGTAAACAGATCGAAATTGCTGGCTAACTATGTTAGTCTAATGGCTCCACTGCACAATATGATTGAATATGAACATAGAGGAGGAGCTTAGTAAACTTTTAAGTACAATCCTCCAGCCAATCAGGTTAAAGTACATGCTTCAACAAGGCACTACTACACAAAGCTAAACATACATACCTTCCTCTTGACGAACTGGAAGGCAGAGCACTTCTTAAAGGAGAAGGTCTGTTTCTCTGTGCCGTGGACTAGGCGCATGGCCTCCGGCGGCCCCGCACACTCCGCAGAACCCAGTGTGATGCCTGTGGGGTGGTTCGGGGAAGGACGGGGGCAAAGAGATGTTCAAAAGATGTTTACATTTTCCATGCCAAATAACATTCCTAGGCAGAGTTCTAGCCATTCCTGTAGATCTGACACAAGCACCTGTGTGTTTTTAGTATACACAATACCATGCATGTGTGCATGAGCTAAAGAGGACGAGCAACAATTGCTCATAGTCTCACCGGTATTGTTGCCTCCGATGGTCCAGGATGCACTCGCTGTTATCGCTGACTCCGATGATGTCGCTGCAGCCGGGATGGTGCTGATAGGCGATGATGCCGTTTCTATTACATCATGTCCATTGAGCTGCTTCGACTAAGGCTCTGCGCTGCACTGCTGCCTGCAGGTGGTGTGTATGTGTGTGTATTTTATATGTGTGTGTGAGAGAGAGAGATAGAGAATGAGAAAGACAAGGGAGATGAAACAAATCATGCACTTTGTCAAAGAGAGACAAGAGCACAAGATGCAGCGTCCCTTCGTCTCCTCTGCTCTCCTCCCGCTATCTCTACGCTGCTCTCTCTGTCGTTCTCTCATCCTCCTGGTCCCCCCTCCCCTTTCTGCTGCAGATGATGCTCTCTCTCTCTCTCTGTCTCTCTCTCAGATTGTGTGAATGAAGGTTTTGCCTCATAAGTGGATGAATGAGGGATGATGGATTACAGGGGTGTGCTCAGCTTCACCATTCCTGTCAAATGAGATGATGCAATGCAGCAACCCTGACCTAGTGTACACCACACACACACACACACACACATGCAGGCAAATATGATGTTTACAAAACACCTATACACGGCAATTATTTATTCCACTAATATAATATTCAGCTTTAACATCCAGACAGGTAAATTGATGAATAAATCAACTAGAATTCTGCCAAATTCTTCCATTTATAAACCCAAAGTTGAGTGATTTTGATGGAAATTAGCTGAAGCTAGCTGGTTTTGAAACTTAAACCTGAATCAAATATAAAACCACACCCACCAAAACAAGCTAACGCTAAACGCTAATTGACAGGCAACATGATTGACAGCTAGGGTGGGAGGAGTTGCTGCTTCACATCTCCAGGGTCTTGGGTTCGATCCTGAGCTCAGGATACCGTCAATGCAGAGGAAGAAACCTCCCCAGATCAATGTTTGCTCAGTAAACACAACTATCTCAGTACAACTAACAACATCATTGTGCTATAGCTTTATTCATATATACACTATATTGCCCTCCAAATCAGGTGTTACAATCTTTTCTATGGCCACAGGTGTATAAAATCAAGCACCTAGGTCATTCATGAAATTTCCTCATATTAAATATTCCATGGCCAACTCTGGTATTATAACAGTGGAAGCAATTGGGAACAACAGCAACTCACCCACGAAGGATGGGGAGGTTGTTTTTCAGGGGTTGGTCTCGGCCCCTTAGTTCCAGTGAAAGGAACTCTTAATGCTTCAGCATACCAAGACATTTTGGACAATTTCATGCTCCCAACTTTGTGGGAACAGTTTGGGGATGACCCCTTCCTGTTCCAACATGACTGCACACCAGTGCACAAAGCAAGGTCCATAAAGACATGGATGAGTGAGTTTGGTGTGGAGGAACTTGACTGGCCTGCACAGAGTCCTGACCTCAACCCCATAGAACACCTTTGGGATGAATTTACAGCGAAGACTGCGAACCAGACCTTCTCGTCCAACATCAGTGCCTGACCTCACAAATCCGCTTCTAGAGGAATGGTCAAAAATTCCCATAAACACACTCCTAAACCTTGTGGAAAACCTTCCTAGAAGAGTTGAAGCTGTTAAAGCTGCAAAGGGCGGGACAACTCCATATTAAACCCGACAGATTAAGAAAGGGTTGTTGTTAAAGTGCATGTGCATGTAAAGCCAGACGTCCCAAAACTTTTGCCAATATAGTGTATGTGATACTTTGGTCTGAGATTCGAATACAAAAGTTTCCAATCATGTTTATTAGCAGGATGATGTAGTCCCCATAGTAACACACAAAGTATTGCAAAATCACAGCGATCCAAACTGCCACAGTGTGAACATTTTCCCAAGAACCCAGTATTCTTTCTATTCTTTCCCAAAAACCCGTTTCTTCAATCGCATGTTGGCCAAAAACGCTCATTATTCAACCATATCCCCAGTTCACCCGCTAATACCTCTGTGTACAATAGTTAGCTCTAAAGAACAACAGCGTGAGAGATATCAAGGCAGAAATCTGTTCTCGGGATCAGTCAGAGACTCCACGAATGCGACAATTATTCTTCACATTAGCCAGCAGGTGAATAAATCAGTCAGTAATGAAGGCTCGAGGCTTTGACTGGGAAATAGCTTTGCTGAATGGCTAGTTTAATGTTTAGCATTAGTCAAGCACTTCCAAGAAAAAGAAGGCTAAAAGATATGTGTTTGCTCTGTACAGGGAATCGGGCCTTTCGTAGAATTAAGTCATTTAACGAGGCTGCTTTCTGCTACATTAACTTCCTGACATGAGCAGGTGAGCAGCTGAGTGGCAGCATGCTGGAAAACAGGTGCAAAAAAAACATACACTTAGAAACACACAGTGGAACCTCAGCACACGAATGCCCTCTTAACAATTTGTGCCTTAAGAATGGAAAGTTTGCATTGACATATCAAGCATTTCCGGCATCTGACCACTCGCCTCCAAAAGTTTAGGCGCTCTGTCTGACCACTTCCCTCCAAAATTATTGGCACCCTGTCTGTCCACTCACATCTAAAAGTCTAGGTGCTCTATCTGACCACTTGCCTCCAAAAGTATTGGCGCCCTATCTGTCGACTCACATCGAAAAATTTAGGTGCCCTGTCTGACCACTCGCCTCCAAAAGCTTTGGCACCCTATCTGTCCACTCGCATCCAAAAATGTAGGCACCCTATCTGACCACTCACCTCCAAAAGTATTGGCACCCTATCTGTCCATTCGCATTCAAAAGTTTAGGTGCTCTGTCTGACCACTTGCCTCCAAAATATTGGCACCCCATCTGTCCACTCGCATCCAAAGGTTTAGGCACTCTATCTGACCACTCGCATCGAGAAGTATCGACACCCTATCTGTCCACTCACATCCAAAATTTTAGCCATTCAGTCTGACCATTTACCTCCAAAAGTATTGGCACCCTGTCTAACCACTCGCCTCCAAAAGTATTGACACCCTATCTGCCCACTCACATCCAATAGTTTAGGCGCTCTGTCTGACCACTTGCTTCCAAAAGTATTGGCACCCTGTCTGTCCACGCACATCCAAAAGTTTTTACGCTCTATCTGACCACTTAAATCCAAAATTGTTAGCAACCTGTCTGTCCATTTGCATCCAAAAGTTTAGGCAACTGTCTGACCACTCATATCCAAAAGTATTGGCACCGTATTAGTCCTCTCGCATCCAGAAGTTTAGGCGCTTTGTCTGTCCACTCCCATCCAAAAGTTTTAGCACCCTATCTGACCACTCGCATTCAAACTTTTAGGCACTTTTTTTTGTTTCTTTTTTTTTGGTTGTTCTCTTTCAGTCGTCTCCAGGGTCAGAGGTAAAGCTGTAACTTTCTGCTTTCTCACTAACATGACCTGCTGTGTTTTGTCTTATGAACTGTGTGGTGTGTGATAACAGGAGCAATTTTGTTTAACACTATCTTGTTTAATGTAAGATAAAAGTGACGTGTCCTTTTTTAATTAATGAAAAAAGTAATTTAATGTTGCATGTGCTGTAATTGGGGAATGGACCAATACATTTGTATCAGGCTTCTTCACTCCACTCTGTTGCTTGTTGATAGTTTTTCGTTCCTGGTTGTGTTTCATTCCTACTTCTTGAAGAAAAGATGTGTGCATTTGTTAAATCTGTAGATACAGCAATGTTTAGGTTTCTCTCCTCTCTATGCAGGGAATAAATGTGTGTGTGTGTGTGTGAGTGAGAGAGAGAGAGAGAGAGAGAGAGAGAGAGAGAGATTTAAACTAGCATGAGTGTGGAACAGATTATGTCATCTTTGGATCTCTTTCTGTCCTCCTGGCCAGCTCTGTGAATAACCACAGGAAGCGTGACACCGTCCCAGTCGAGTCCCACCGTGAATCTCCACCATCACATCCATCCATCTCGGTCTGAAGCCAAGAAATAACGTCATGGTGTGGACAGGAGATGCATCAAGGTAATTGTAATTCAAGATGGCAGATCTCCTGCATTATGCAGGCAGCTTTCTCCTGCTGGAAAGTAATAAGCACATACCAGTGGCAGGTCTCTATTTTTTATACAGAAATCTGACATCCACCATGATTATGCTGAGTCATTTGGAGATACAGTGCTGCCTGAGTCCTAACTGAAGCAAGAAGGCTGATAGCTAGCTAAGCCTGCTAATTACACGGCATTGGCGGATCGTAAAATTTACAGTCATTTCTTATCTTTAGCGTCAAATCTTCAACATAACACACCAAATTGATTCCAGAGTTATGAAATAACGTCATGGTGTGAACTAGTTTTCGAGATTTCGAGATCTCTTACATAATGAAGGCTATAAAGTCATAGGCTAAGTACGTTATGGTACGTTTATGTGGTCTTCAACCCTGAAATGCTTCGCCATTTAGAGACCACTATGTGACAGTGTATTGTTTATTGATTTCAAGCTTGTTAGCTAGCAACATTTACAGCCTGTTTATGCCACATTAAACCTTTGATTATTCCATGAAGGCAGTGGTTTATATCACTGATTTCATGGAATCTGAAGCTTTACTATCACATCCATCTTAGGACAAGATATAATCATGTGGTGCACAAGAAATATAACACTGAGGCTGAGTTTTGCCAAGTCATAAATATGTTGTTGGTAGTCATTTGGTCTATACATATATCCTGAGTCTCTAAACGTTTTTCCTCTGAGAGCTGCTTTGACAAAATGAAGGTGGCTGACAGTAACATTTATTCACATAGCTTATTGCCTTAAACCAAACAAGCTGAATACACTATTCTTGTGTGAATATTTTTTTTAAAAATCAGTTATTATTGTCAGATTTCGTTCATTCACATGAATTTATCAGCAAATTGTTAATTACGAGTCCCATGGCACATACCCTGATGTCCTTAGCAAGACTGAAAAAACAGAGACTTTAGGACTTTATGGGATTAAATTATAGCAACTGCAATGGGAAATATTCAACAGTACTTTATTAGTTACACTTTAACCATTACTCCTGGTGCGACTTCCTGCGAGAGACCTGTAAGTTGACTAGCGTTAGCTGCTAGTAAAATGACCATTAACATGCAAGGTAATTAAAATGTAACCCTTTTTACTATTACACTGGTGCTTCATTAGATCCGCTGGGATGGAAATCGACTTTCATTTTCATCATAATAAGCAAATGAATGATTTTCTGGTTGTGAGACTGATATAAAATGAGTCAGGACTCATTTACAAACTTCCCAGGACACACCCAGCCTTGTTGAAACCTCGATCCTGATTGGTCCGTGTCTACTGATTCATTTTCTATGACAGCAGCTCTGACAGAAGCACAGCTGTATAATAATCCTTTTTACCAGCACACCATATATTTTTAACTGCTACCATGATAGCAGAATGGAGATGGATTTATGGGACATTTTTAATCAGTAGAAACTAACGAATGATTTTCTGGTCTCAAGTCTGATATACAATGAATCAGGACTCTGTTGGCTTTCAGTGTGAGACGTGTGAATTTTCCCTCTGTTGGGTAACCTAGCACAGAATTTTAGTGGTTGATGATAAAAACCTTCAAATTTTAGACGCTTGTGAACAAGCACTTCTCAGAGAGCAGAAATGGGTTTGATATCAACACTTACTTTGAAGATAGAAAACATTGGTACTGAACTATTAGTTCCTCAGGATTTACTGTCCACTGTCACCCAAAAAGAGGATGAGGTTCCCTTCTGAGCCTGGTTCCTCTCAAGGTTTCTTCCTCATATCATTTCAGGGAGTTTTTCCTTGCCACCATCGCCTCAGGATTGCTCATTATGGGATAAATGTTAGAGAACTTTATAATATTTATTCTATGCTTTTATAATTCTTTAAGGCTGCTTTGAGACAATGTCCATTATTAAAAGCACTATACAAATAGATTGCATTAAATTTGTGATGAAAAAACTAGCCTTTGAATAGACTGCCCCTAGTAGGCTAGGGAAAAACTGAATCCCCGAGTGTCTACTTTGATATGAGCCACTAATCCCCACTGTGGAATGTGACACGACAAAGATATTCAATACTAAACATGGAAACAATAAAACGGAAATATCATGTGATTATTGTGTGCAGGTTTCTGTTGCGTGGTTTATCATTTAGCATGGCTAATGTGTCACTTATATAGTCTGCTGTAAACATTCGTTCGTTGTGGATTAAGTATGTTTTTAACCCAGTGGTTGACAGAATCTAAAGGATAAACCCAAAATAAATTAAAATATCAGCCCTAATTTGAAGACATTTAGTTTGTTTCTTAAAGTCTTAGCCACCGTGAAATGCTGAGTCATTTGGAAATACGCTTGTTAGCTTGCTAGCTCTTGCTAGCACAACGTAAAGGGCTGTATTGAACAAATTACAATATTATACTATATAGCCTACTACTTTGACAGCCCGTTATTATATTTGATTTAATGGGATGTGAATCTGTGATATCGTATAGCCTTTTAGCCTCGTAGCTAAAAAATAACGTTGTTGTATTTGAGCCTCCACTGTATGGAAAATGCGATTCAAGATGGTGGATTTTTTTTCGGAATCCTGACAGGTTTTAAGAAAGACAAAAAACAATAATCAAATTGGCAATGTTGAAATGTTTCTAACATCATTTTATTTCGATAACCAACCGTGAAAGTTGAGTTCTTAATTTCCTTTTGAGTTTTGTTTATCAGCTTGTTGGCGTAGTATAGCATAACGTAGCGTAGCACAAGGTGAAGAGCTACAGCTAAGTAGCCACAATAGTGTGATGTCTGCAACTCTGACACGCTGTAATGAGAATTAAATCTTCACTTTGGCATCAGTCGAAAAATAACAAAACCACAAATCCTATTTACTGAGATTTGATTATTCAGCCTAAGCTTGTTAGCTCACTTGCTAATCAGACAGGATAAAGGGCTGCATCCAGGAAGTCGCACAAGCGTAATTACTCAACGGTGTACCTTAACAGATTGTTCTTTGCTTTATTATTCAGGAGATGTGGATTTGCTATTCATCATCAATAAAGCATCAGAGAAAGTGCGTGATGAAGATAATGGTGTCTGATAAGATGAGCATCCAGAACCTTCCACAGCATTTTGGAACATTCAGAGCATTTCCATTTCTAAAGCCAGATTCTGCTGCTAAATTGTTGATTTCTTTTTCAGCACACGCACTGACACACACACACACTCTCTCGCACACACACTGTCTCGCACACACACACGCACACACAGCATAATAAGGCAGAAAAAGAAAGAGTGCCTTATGAAATAAACATCAACGGCTCCTTTTCCCTTTTCGTCAAATTTAATCCCCACTTCTATTACCTGAAACGATTCCCTCACGTGTAGTAGCATTCTCGTTGCCCGATACATGGAATGAGACACGTGAAAAGTGCAAAACCATTCCCTTTCATACAGGAGAAATGTGCCATCACACATTGAATGCATGCGGACAGAAAATAGATCAAACCGCAGACGGCGACTAGGCAAGAAAGGAGGTAGAAAAGGAAACAAAATAAAGAGAGAGGCGCGCGTGTGTGCGCGTGTGTGTGTGTGCGTGCACTACCTGGATGATCTGAAGTGATGTGGAACAGGTAGAGTACCAATGACTGACAGTTGTGTGTGTGTGTGTGTGTGTCGCATCAAGGGTAAAAATAACAGCAATGGATGACATTCAGGCATTTGATTTGTATGCTCATGACAGATACCTCTCACACACACACACACACACACACAGTGTAGCAAGGACAACAGGTTAAATCTTTTCATTAAATTATTGAATAAATGTGGCATACAGCTGATGTTGCTCTGTGTGTGTGTGTTCATGGTGCACTGCTATGGTCTGGTGACTGTCTATTCCCAGCTCCAGATCTGCTGCCAGGATAAGCGCTTACGGGAAATGAGATAAAGGTGTATTTTTCAAAGGTTTGTGCACACCTGACCATCACAAACCTGTACATGTTGTTGAACATCACATTCCAGATTTGGTCCCTCCTTTTACTTCCCACTTCTGGGAAGGCTTTCCACTAGATATTGGAGCGTGACTGTGATCATTAAGCTACAAGAGCATTAGTGAGATTAGACACTGATGATGTAAGAGCGAGGAGGTCTGGGGTTCAGTCAGTGTTCCAGTTCATCCCAAAGCTGTTGAGTGGGGTTGAGTCAGAGTCAGGGCTCTGTGCAGGACACTCCAGTTCTTCCAGTCCAACCTTCACACACCATGTCTTCATGCTTTCAAGACTGTGGTGAAGATCCATGCTTGGCTGTGATGGTCCGGTGTGCATGGTAGATACTGTACATATTGGTTTAAGTTCTTCAATCAAAATAACGTACTGTATCTCGGCAGTGAAACGGTCATCAATGCTCCATGGTGTCTGGAACTGAGAGATAACACACAGAGAGACAACACTGTCAATCACAGTGACAGTAACCAATTACTGCTATCCTGGAGATCCTGTAGGCTTTTACGTGGGGATGAATTTCTCAAATCTGATTGGTCAGAATGGAAAACAGATTAAATATAAACAGTATAAACATATGTTAAGTTTTGCTGTATATTGTTAAAAGCCCTGAAAACTACACAAAAACAACTTTGGAAAGCTTTTCTCCCATGCCACTTTCATCTTAAGAGCTTCACCATTAACTAAAAAAGTAACAAAACAAAATGAAATGCAATGCTGCTGAATATTTTCAGCGTAAACATAGAGTACTATCACATTCGGTGAGACTCATCAGTGAATCATCAAAAAAGATAACGAAACCCGTCTTTGGGTGCCATCCATCCATTCTGTGGATAAACACACGAGGACAGAAGTGTGTGTGGGTGTGAAGAATGTTTTAATGTGAAGGATCTGTGATACCTCTGTGTGTGTGTGTGTGTGTACTGTAGCTGATTAACCCTGCCTGTACTCAGCAGCCAAACCACCAGGCCAACAAACTCCTACTCCAATACAAACAAACAAAACACACACCGATCAGCCATAACATTATGACCACCGAGAGGTGAAGTGAATAAGACTGGTGATCTCCTCATCATGGCACCTGTTAGTGGGTGGGATATATCAGGCAGCAAGTCAACATTTTGTCCTCAAAATTGATGTGATAGAAGCAGGAAAAAATGGACAAGTGTAAGGATTTGAGCGAGTTTGACGAAGGGCCAAATTGTGATGGCTTTTGATGACCACTGGATCAGAGCATCTCCAAAACTGCAGCTCTTGTGGGGTGTTCCCGGTCTGCAGTGGTCAGTATCTATCAAATGTGGTCTAAGAAAGGAACAGTGGTGAACCGGTGACAGGGTCATGGGCGGCCAAGGTTCACTGATGCACATGGGGAGCGAAGGCTGGCCCGTGTGATCCGATCCAACGGAAGAGCTACTGTTGCTCAAATTGCTGAAGAAGTTAATGCTGGTTCTGATAGAAAGGTGTCAGAATACACAGTGCAGGACAGGTCAGGGCTGTTCTGGCAGTGATAGGGGGACCAACACATGTTATGCCTGATCAGTATATATATATATATATATATATATATATATATATATATATATATATATATATATATATATATATATATATATATATACATATATATATACATACATACATACATACAATACAATACAATACACACACAATTTAATTAAATCCTTAAAATGTATTGATTTTTACAGAGCTGTAGGTGACATGGTGGTTATTGTGGGACAATGTGTATCTACGAATAAAAATATTGATTCAACAAACTACTTATGTTATGGTCACTATGAAATGGTTAAATAAGTAGAAATACTATCATTAAGCACAAAGACAAACTGGAGTCACTGGTGTTACGACATGATTACCATTAGCCTGCGTCACCAATAGACTTTTTCACCAGTCACTGGTAAGTAAATAACTAATTATGTATGACATTCCACAGCAGGTTTATCTGTAGACTTCATTGTCACAACCTAGTCATTTAAGACACTCAATTCAGTTCGATTTTAATTATATAGCGCTTTCAACAAAGCAGCTTTAAAGGAATATATAAATTCAGGATATACATGATAAACTAATAGTAAGAATTATTCTTAATGAGCAAGGCAGAGGCAATGGTGATGAGGAAATCCCTGAGACGATGTGAGGAAGAAACCTTGAAAGAAACCAGATTCCTTTCTATAACTGTGTACTATATGATCGACTGTGTAACCCGGAGATTCATAGTTTTCAGTTTTCAATTCAGGTCAATTCAATTTTATTTGTATATCGCTTTTAACATTGGACATTGTCTCAAAGCAGCTTCACCAAACCTAAGAAGCATAGTACAAAAAGTTCAACATTAATATTAGACTTATATTTAAATTTATTTGTAATTATCCCTAATGAACGAGCCTGAGGCTACTGTGGCAAGGAAAAACTCTTTTAGATAGTAAGAGGAAGAAACCTTGAAAGGAACCAGACTCAGAAAGGGACCTCATCCTCATCTGGGTGACACCGGAGAGTGTGGATTACCATAAACCCCGGCAAGTGTCGTTATGAATAATGTCCTTTCTACAGTCATATACAGTCAGTTGGAGCTCCTGAGCAACTCATAAATTACTCAACATCTGAGTTCATTATAGATTCAACACCAACTCCTCCATGGCCAAGCCTTCAGATGCTCAATGATGGAGATACAGCATCAGCAATCACAATCCAAAGACATCTTTATGGCTTCTGGAGTAAGTGGCACCATCCACACCAATCCCATGTATCTCCAGGCTGTCATGTGGATCTATCTTCAGCAGCCTCCAAGATATCAGACTCCAACCAGATGTAGGGCATCAGTATGGATCAGGCAGGTTTGGAGAGCAGAACAAGAGGTGAGGATCTCAGGAGTAGCGTGTGTGGCTTCATGGCAGCTTCGACATATTAACTCATGGACATGTATTGAAAAATTACCACCACAGCAGAGAAGGCTCACCTATTTAATAGCAATACCAAACCAACTGAGATGCCTGCTTCAGCACAAACCTGTGATGTTTCAGAAAACTGTGATACGAGATGCTACAGGTGAGGCGACGAAGGTCTATAGCTGCTATAACATAAGTGATAGCAGGAAATGACTTGAATGAATAGGTAAAATGGGTATTTTATCAGTATTATAGCCCTTAGAAAAATAATTATCTTCATGTCACACCATCCCAGAATTGATTATTTTCCTTCAACAGCATGCACTGTTGTGTTTTATTCCTCTTCTTAGCAGACAGGACGCTCCCTGTCCTCTGTTTACAAGTCTCTCCACCACTCCTTTTGCTTTCTCGCCACGTATGCAGGATGGAAGAAGGGCAGATCGATCTGTACTGAGTGAAGTCTGACACAGAGAAGGAGAGAGAGATGGATCATTACAGAGATAAAACATGGCACGACTCCATCTCTCCATCGCTCCATCTCTCCAGCGGGTATCACATGCTATAATCTATTTCCACTCTAAATAATGTAGCAAAAATCTATCTTGCAAATCTTTTTTTTTTCCGTTTGTATACGCAATCTTTCCTCAAACTTTATTAATCAGTTCTGTTAACTACTTTTTCCTTGTCCTCTCTCGTTGTGACTTTCTCTTAACATCTCTCTCTCTCTCTCACACACAGTTTAAAATAGCTCACTACTTTCATGCTATATGTTTATAATCTTATTAAAAGGACTCTATAGAAAACTTTCTGGGTGATGCAAACATGGCACCAATTTGTATAAAAAGTTTTAAAGGTTATGGTAGGACTCATTCATAGCACATTCAAACCAATATATATGTCTTTTAAACAGGTCTGGGATTCGGCAGACGTCTTTATCCAGAAGCCTACAGAAGTTTCCATGAAAAATATCTCTCACACCAGGAACAAAAACAGTACTTAGTGTTCATTTAGTCTTCTAGGAAGCAAGACGCCAGAGTTTTTGACCTTGAGGTGTTCAAGCTACTGAGTGTAGAGAGAAAAAAAAACAGACACATAGATGCCCCCATGTTCTTCATTTGTTAGCATCAAGCTAGGCAGCTAACTGTAATGAGTGATAGATATTTTTCCTCCTTAATACAGCAAACTTTAAAGTCAGTGTTATAGATTTAACTCATTATAAAAGTTTCTCCACACCAAACTCGCTCATCCATGTCTTTATGGACCTTGCTTTGTGCAGTCATGTTGGAACAGGAAGGGGTCATCCCCAAACTGTTCCCACAAAGTTGGGAGCATGAAATTGTCCAAAATGTCTTGGTATGTAGCTGGAGCATTAAGAGTTCCTTTCACTGGAACTAAGGGGCCGAGACCAACCCCTGAAAAACAACACCTGAATTCAATGATTTGGAGGGGTGTCCCAAAACTTTTGGCAATGTATTGTATCTAAGCTCCTTACTTGCTAGCGTCTTTAGCCTCATAACTCCAGTATCAGTTTGACTATAAAACACTAAACATAAAGTGGCACATCTTTACTTTTGTAAATTTTATTTTGAATCTATTCCAAACTATTTCTTTTACTAGTTTTGGTCTAATCACTAGCATATAAACTCAAGAGCTAAGCTACAGCTTGCCCTTCATATGCTAGCATTGGATGCTAGCTTCCAGTCAGTCTCTATGCAGTTAAGTGTATTAATCCTTATATTATGAAAAATATAAGAAAAATATTTCTGAATTATGATATTTTTTCATATCAGATGCTTTAAATATAAGCTGCTTCTCTGGATTTGTCACAGGTGGGGAAAAGCATTCGCAGATGGTGGATTTAGTTAATGGTTCAACGCGCTCCTTTAATGAGCCGATTCCTAATTGGAGCCACCGTGATGGATTAGCTGCGGCGTCAAGTTGGTGTTGATTAATCAAATCTCGCAAATAAATGCACTCAGCTGAGTGAGAGAAAAACAGGCTCATGTCTAACTAAGGTCGAATGACAATGTGTGGAGAGTTGAGGTAGGACACAGGCGCTTAAAAATAAAACAAGTGCGTTGTTTATTCGGGGCTTTCCACAAAACATTATGTAGTATGGGTCAAATAAAAAGCAGACAGCTCGATGCTCACTATATTCCCTTACTGAAAATGGTATCATGTTTTCTGATGCTCGAAAAAAAAATGGATGACTCTCAGCCGACGTCGTCTACAAATGCAAGAGGTACTTACGTTAACATCTTATTTTTTTTACTTTATTAACTTAATTTGATGTTCTGTGTACGATTAGTTTGAGGTTGAACATTTTGTCCTCAAAGTTGATGTTAGAAGCAGGAAAAATGGACAAGTGTAAGGATTTGAGCGAGTTTGACGAAGGGCCAAATTGTGATGGCTAGACGACTGGATCAGAGCATCTCCAAAACTGCAGCTCTTGTGGGGTGTTCCCGGTCTGCAGTGGTCAGTATCTAGCAAAAGTGGTCCAAGGAAGGAACAGTGGTGGACCGGTGACAGGGTCATGGGCGGCCAAGGCTCACTGCTGCATGTGGGGAGAGAAGGCTGGCCCGTGTGATCCGATCCAACAGACGAGCTACTGTTGCTCAAACTGCTGAAGTAGTTAATGCTGGTTCTGATAGAAAGGTGTCAGAATACACAGTGCAGGACGGGTCAGGACTGTTTCAGCAGCAAAAGGGGAACCAACATTAATATTAGGCAGGTGGTCATAAAGTTATGCCTGACTATAAGTGTTTAATGATTTAAATCCACTAGCTAGCTAACGTACCCTTACAGAAAGCCTGTGATTATGCTGAAAAAACTTATATGGTGTATAAAACAGAATATTTTATATGTTTGGGTTTTGGGAATTGAATCATTAGTGTTCCAAATATGCAGTGAGTCCTTACCAGTGCCAACTTGTGTACACAATGTACTGATTCACTAGCTAGGGAGCTACAGTACTGTAGAGCACTTATTGAGACATACCCACAGAAAGAAACAAGGCTCTGTTTTCCGTGTTAAACAAACAGTAAACAGTTTACAACTTAAACAACTTTAACAACAGTTAAACTTGTCCACTTGCAAAACAAATCCATATGCTTCTGCAGACTGGCTAGAATCTACAGACACTAACAAGCTAAAACACTGGCGGAAAGAGGAATCTGAGCAGATAAATAAGTAAATAAGCGATGTGTACTGTAGTGCATGGTTAGTGTTTGTTCAAGTGCTTATCTCAGCTGTTTCAACAGTCAGGGGAAGTTCATAGCCAAAAAAAAAGAAAAGCCATGATGCTTGTCATCCTTGCTGCTGTTTCTGGATTAAATTGCTTGAGGTGCATTACTGAGAAATCACGTGATGATGGAAGGAGAAGAGAACGCGGCCTAAATACTGAGCCAAAAGTGCATCCTGTCCATGTCACCTGATACGAGCGCTCTTTCAAGTACAGAGGAGACGGCTACCAAGAATCAACAAGATATATAACGTATCTAACATTAAGCACTCACAGATATTTAGCATAAAACACATTATACATAACTATAAATGGATAAAAACTACAGTTACTGCATATTGCTGCAGTGTAAAACACTTGGGATGTTATGGTATTAGTAGATAATGTTATGGATGCTATGGTATTGGTATAGCCCTGTGATGGACTGGCGACCTGTCCAGGGTGTACCCCTGCCTTTCGTCTAATGTGCGCTGGGATAGGCTCCAGCAGACCCCCGTGACCCTAATTAGGAATAAAGCGGGTATAGAAAATGGATGGATGGATGGATGGACGGAATTGGTATATAATGATATTTATCACACTAAACATTAATGCACCAATGTTTCACTTCAATTCGAAGCTAAAATGTCTAAAGAAATCAAAGAAAGCCCTGAATTAGAGACATAAATAGAGAGAGAGAGAGAGAGAGAGAGAGAGAGAGAGAGAGAAAGAAAATGAACACATTCCCCTAGTCTTTTGACATCTCTGACTATTTCTGTATTCATCGTCTCAGTTTTCTTTTCTGTTCTGCTCTCTTCTCTCCACTGCTCTTTTAACAGCGGGTTAATAAATTATAAATGCCTTCAACTTAAGCAGGGAGATTCACAACGAGCGCTTTTCTTTTCAGACCTTTATTTAGAGAAGTTTACCTTTAATGACACTCTGCAACACCGAATGACTTGAATGAGAATTCCAGCTCAGTAGTGGACTAATGAAAAGAAAAGAGAAAGAGAGAGAGAGAGAGAGAGAGAGAGAGCGAACGAGCGAGTGTCTGTGAGTCATTCGGCAGCCGTGTAAATAGACGCCGAGGAGAGCGAAGAGAAGCAAGAGCGGCCTGCACAAAGAGAATATTCAACAAAGAGAAAGAGAGAATGAAAAGAATCCATTAGAAAGCGAGCTGACGAGTTAAAGTGAATTGGATATCAGCGGTCTGAGCTCTGGGGACGTGGCCTGGATTCTCATGACTGAAATCCCACACCTCGGTGTAACGGCTTGGCGCGTCTATGCAAGCAGCCGTGGTCAGTCATGGATATGATTGGAAATAACCAAGATTTACATAATTCAACTCTCTGTAGACCTGAGCAGTTACAGAAATCCTGCAGTGAGTCCTCGACCTTCTGGAACATTCCGTTATCTGGTAAAAGAATGTAAAGGAAATCTTTCTCACACTCACACAAAACACATATTTCCCTTTTTGTTTTTTTTTTCAGCCGGGTTGGCATGTATTGTCCTCTCCAGCGGAGACGTTACATACCTCCGAAAAGCTTTCCTGCTTTTAGGAATGCCACTGATAACATTCCAGGACCCCTTTTTCTGTATATGTGCAAGAATGAGGCCACGGTTTTCCTTTACTAGTCCTTGACAGAAAGAATAGTGACCGTTAAACAAACCTCAGCCAAGTTCACAAACGCTCGTGCGGATTATATAACTAGGAGTATGCGTGGAAAAGAAGAAAGTGTGGGGATGTGGAACTAATATTTAATGCATGAGCGGAGATCTCAGATGTATGGACGGATAAATAAAAACAGACTCTACAGTAGCACGTGTCTCCTGAGAGGTTAGTAAACACAGTGCTCTGTGTGGATGGATGGATGGATGGATGGATTTTTTTGTAGTATTTATCCTACACAGGGTTGCGGGGAACCTGGAGTCTAACCAAGGCAAGGTACTGGACATGGTGCCAAACCATCAGGAGGCACAATCGCACACACACTTTTACATCATTCCATCACTATAGACCAGGAGATGTCCAATCTTCTCCGCAAAGGGCCAGCGTTGGTGCAGGTTTTCAGTCCAACCGAGCAGGAGCCACACCCAAGTCTACTGAAAGCCAAGATCAGTTGCTTAAACAGGTGGAATCAGGTATGGCTCCTGCTTGATCGGAATGAAAGCCTGCACCTACACCAGCCCTTTGTGGATAATATTCGACATCCCTTGCTATAGACTATTCAGAGATCCGCCTACGATGCGAACTGGAAAACCCTGAGGAAACCCCCAAAAGAGGGAGATCATGCAAACTCCACCCACACAACAAACGCAGGATTCAAACCTCCAACCACACAGGCTCATGACAAGAGTGCTAAATGCGTGACCACTAAGCCACTGTTTTTATGAAATATGGCTTCCTTTGTTCAGCATCTTAACCAGAAAAATCTGGTGACATGAATTGGAGAAAACATCAGTGCATGTAGCATTACAGTTACACAGTAGTGTCCTAATTCACTGTAAGGAAATCACACTTATTATAGCAAGCAAGGATTTAGGCATCTTTAGGCAGACTGACTGTTTACTATGTTTGATGCCCAAAACACCCACAGGTTGTCATACTGTGGTAATGGCAGAAAAACATAATTTCTGGTCTTTTTTTTCTTGGATATTTCTCACCAACATCCGACAGATTTTCCCAGACTGCCTTTAAATCTCCTCAGTCATCCTTTCCCACCTGAGCCGCTCTCTTCTCAGATTTCATACTCATCAGTAACCTGTGTTACAACAGATAAAGATTGCAAGAACTCACACACACACACTCAACTGTGTGAACTGAACTAAACTCGTACACACGCTCAAACACTCACTCAGTATACATCCACGTCTACAGCAGAACCCATATTAAAACTGTTCACATGCTGTTTTTGCACCCTACATTTCAACAACTGCTGCTATTATAGAAGAACTGAGAAGCCTTTATCATCGCCACACATACATTACAGCACAGTGGAATTCTTTTCTTCGCATATCCCAGCTGAGGAAGTTGGGGTCAGAGCACAGGGGCAGATATGATACAGTGCCCCTGGAGCAGAAAAGGCCTTGATCAACTGCCCAACAGTGGAGCTTGGTGGTGCTGGGGCTTGAACCCTGATCCTCCGATCAACAACCACTTGAGCCAGCACTACCCCTTATTATACAAGTGTATATATGTTTATAATTGTTTACAATCCTCTTATTTTGCACAGTGTACTGTATAATATACAGAATGTGTCTGGGTCAGCGCTATTTTGTGTATCCGTCCTGTAGTGTTTTGTTTAGTCTGTTTGCACTAGGTTGTACACGATACACTTTATTTGTCTTGGCTTTGGCTAAGCCAACTTACTTTAAGTAAGGTGTACAAGACAGTGGTGAGACCGGCCATGCTGTATGGTTTAGAGGCAGTATCACTGAGGAAGAGACAGGAGTCAGAGCTGGAGGTAGCAGAGCTGAAGATGTTGAGGTTCTCTTTGGGAGTGACACAGTTGGACAGGATTAGGAACGAGTACATCAGAGGGACAGCTCATGTTGAGAGTTAGGGAGGACAGATTAAGATGGTTTGGACATGTTCAGAGGAGGGAGAGTGAGTATATCGGTAGGAGAATGTTGGACATGGAGCTGCCAGGCAGGAGGCAAAGAATAAGGCCAAAGAGGAGGTATATGGATGGAATAAATGATGATATGAAGCTAGTGGGTGCATGGCGATTCGCTGTGGTGAAAAAAAAGCCAAAAGAAAAAGAAGAACTTACTTTAAGTCCTTAGCTTTGTGTTGCACCATGGTCCTGGAGAAAGATAGTTTCAGCTATGACAATAAAAGCTTACTGACTTGACTTGAAGAACACTTCAAAAATGTCCTTCAAATATCCCAATAAATCAAATAAATAAATAAATAAATAAATAAATAAATCCTGCACGTTAAATGTTCTTGAATATTCTGGAATCATTCTGCTGTTAGATTTCAGCTGGTAGTAAGATGTATTTAGTACGATTTATTCAAAACAGTCACATCATGTTAGCTCTACTATGTGTAGTTAAGCAAACCTAGCACTATGTTACAGCAACAGCTACTATGGTCACTGATTTACAGAACAGAGACTAGCCATAGATGCTGTCTTGCTAGTTATTAGTAGCTATCCCAAAATGGAGGTAGAAGGATATGCAAGCTATCGATTAACAATCCCAAGCCTCATATAAAGAGGAGCAAACAGAAAACCTTACAGCTCAGCCCTTGCAATGATATATGACCTGCTAGAAATTCAGAGACGTAAATCACGGCTAAGAGGAAACAGGTGAGTTCAATAAGCAAGTGAGGGAGAGAGGCTAACATCTGGACTGGATTGGACTGCGGATTGGACATAACAGAAGCTGTCTAATATTAGCTCCCTTTAACAGTCCTATTATTATTATTATTATTATTATTATTATTATTATTATTATTATTATTATAGTACGTGTTTTATTTCTTGCATAATATAATGGAAAGGTGCTGGGCATGGGGGCTTAATAGATTTGCCCCACACCTCCAGGGGGTTAGGGGTTTGATTCCTGCCTTCACCTTGAGTGTATTTGGAGTTTTCATGTTCTTCCCATGTTTTAGGGGTTTCCTCTGCGTTCTCTGGTTTCCTCCACCAGTCCAAAGACATGCACTGTAGACTGATTGGTATGTCTAAATTGTCCATGGGGGGTGTGTGTGTGTGTGTGTGATGGTTTGATGAGTTGGCACCTGGTCCAGGGTGTCCCTTAGAATAGACTCCAGGTTCCCTGCGACCCTGTGTAGCATAAGAGCTACAGAAAATAATTGAATAAAAGACTGAATGATGAACAGCATGAGAGATAAACGTTAATACGGAGTCCTCTCATAAATGTTTGCAGGTTGTATAATTGCAGTGCCGTGAATACGAAGACTCTGGATTTCGAGACTGCAGTTTATGAGCTTTTTATTAACCATCCTGCTTGCACTGTATGTTGATTAAATCCCAGCTGAGAAGCTCTTCATCAGCTCCCTGCCAGTCTGCCTGCAGATCGAAAGCCCCCTGCCTTCATTAGCTTTCTCATTAGTGACAGTACAGCACCTCAATTAAGTCTTATCTCCTGTTTTTTTTTTCTTCTTCTTTAAAGCCAGGAAATGAAACGCTCGGATCTAGAATGTTCTCTACCCTTCACAGAGGTTGTGTCGATGTCTGAAAGTGTGTGTCATGCCTTGGTCTAGTGTGTGCCTGGCTGCTCTGT
>NC_080724.1:18942500-18967500 GCF_019097595.1 Hemibagrus wyckioides
TAACCCTGGTGTTTTATATGTATGTATTTATTCTTCATGTCTGTCTTGTCCTCACATGACTGGGATTTGTTATCTGTTCTCTGCTGGATGCCGGACTGAGCAAGCTTCCTGAAGAAGAGCTAATAGAGAGTCATCTATTCATATCTATAGAGCTATCTGTTTAGAACTTTATTATCTGTTCAATCAGAGAACATTGAAGCTCTATGGATAATGTATTCGTATTTGGTTACATCTCTAATACACATGTCTATTACGAGAAGAGAGGAGTGAGTGATGTACCACTGAAAGAGAGAGAGAGAGAGAGAGAGAGAGAGAGAGAGAGGATGAGTGAGAACGAGGGACAAGAGAGAAACAGAAAACTAGAGAGCAAGAGAGAGAGTGAATGAGAGTGAACAAAAGAGTGAATGAGAGAGAGAGAGACAGAGACAGAGGTATTTATTTAATTATATAACAAAATTCCCTTTTTTGAGCTCACTCACTCCACCCCCCTCTCTTTCTCTCTCTCACTCTTTGCACTCTCTCCCTATCACTCTCTCCCTTTCTTTTTGTCTGTCTTTCTTTGCGCACTCTCCCTATTACCCTATCCCTCTCTCTCTCTCTCTCTCTCCCTCTCTCTCATTCTCACCCTTTGCACTCCCTCCCTATCACTCTCTCCCTCTCTCCCTCTCTTTCTTTCTTTCTTTCTTTCTTTCTTTCTTTCTTTCTTTCTTTCTTTCTCTCTCTCTCTCTCTCTCTCTCTCTCTCACACACACACACACACACACAGAGCCCAACAAGCCACCAGGGCAGTCTGTTCCTGTACATCTGCAGCTCTCTCTCTCTCTCTCTCTCTCTCTCTCTCTCTCTCTCTCTCTCTCTCTCTCTCTCTCTCTCTCTCTCTCTCTCTCTCTCTCTCTCTCTCTCTCTCTCTCTCTCTCTCTCTCTCTCTCTCTCTCGCTCCAGCCTACACACAGCTGTGTGTGATAAGGCAATCTGCCTGAGTCACTGTATCTAATCTGTCATCACTCCGTCACCACTTTTTCATTCTGTCCGCATTTCTTCATTCCTTTCAGACATTCCTTTCTGTTTTGCTTTTTAACTGGACACAATGTTATTTGTCACCCTTGACACTGGCAGAGGACAGGACAGGACAGCGTGTTAGTCCACCCAATCCCTGATCCCACACTTCTACTCCTTTTTATTGCTGACTGACTGAAACTAAGTACCTGTGATAAATTTAGTTACTCTTCATGCTAGAAGGTGCTCTCTCTCTCTCTTTCTCTCTCTCTCTCTCTCTCTCTCTCTCTCCTCTCAAGAGATGACACAGAGCAGCAGAAGCATAGCCTGAGCTGTGAAGCAGTTTTAATTTGCTTTTCTTTATCCCTGTAAAGTAAAGCTCCAGTTTAAACCTTAGCCTGGGTCTGCTGAGTTTTCAGTAATAAGAGCCAAACTGTGTTCAGAAATAAAGTCAAACCATGAAGCACTTTAATTTATTTTGTAATAGGATCACAACATGTTTTCTTACACATCCTGCACCTTTAAACAACTCTTTACAGGAAGTACAAGCAAGGAGAAACAGACTCATGTATGAGAACAGACTCAAGAACTTAAAATGGTTCTCTTTATGCTTCATATATGGAACCTATTTGGGTTCTTTGAATCTAAGCTAGATGGTTTCTCTTAAGAATCATTTAGAGGTTCTTTATTATTATTATTAGTAGTAGTAGTAGTATCATTAATATTGTTATAATAATAATAATAATAATAATAATAATAATAATAATAATAATAATTATTATTATTATTATTATTATTATTATTATTCAATTTAGACAAGAAACAACAAATTCAAATACAGGATCAATTTATTTCATCAAAACAACATTGTGTTATTAATAAATTGTCTTTAGTATTGATAACAGCAAAACTCCTCCCTCTTAATTTCAGCAAGTGAAAATATCTTGAATATCATTTTCAAGATATTTGTGTAGTATTTCCCATTATAAGATGACATCTAACCAAATATAAGCTCATGAAACTATTTTGTACTTAATTCAAGCTTTATATTTTCTGAAATTTGCATTTTTCTGCCAACATACAAGCTTACAATTAGCACCATGATTTAAAGACAATACTCTGAACAAGACTATAACCAGCTTGAATTGATATAAGGGTCTAGATCCAGGTTTCAGCAATCCTGTGTTTGGTTTTCATCTTGGGATCGGAAATAAGAGATAAATCTGACTGTATTCAAGATATTTCCTCTTGCTAAGATGTTATTTTTTGCCGTGTCTAGTCAGTTCACCCCCAAAACAGTAAAAAAAAGTGACTAAAGTGACTTCATGGATCTTCCACAAGACTAAATGTGAGTATAAGTGGATAAAAAATTACTTCATTAAAAAGTGTGTTATTATTTTATTATTTTATCTATAACAGCTTGTCCAGTCCTGGATTACTCTGTACACTTTTAGGAATTTTCAAGATTATTTATATATATATAAATAAATTTATATATATATATATATATATATATATACATATATATATATATATATATATATATATATATATATATATATATACATTTATATATATATATATATATATATATATATATATATATATATATATATATATATATATATATATATGTATTTATATTTATTTAGTTGAATCTTGAATTTTCAAGATTATTTAAATTTATAATATATATATATATATATATATATATATATATATATATATATATATATATATATATGAAATATATTTTGTTATTTATTTATTTTATTTTTTAAATCCTCTTTGATTGAAAGTAAAGATGGAAAAAAGTCACATAATAAAAACAGATTATATATATATATTATAGAATATATATATAATATTTACAATTTAATATCGGATTTTGCCTCTCGTGTGGTGAAGTGTGCTTCACTGCTAAAGCGGTGATGACAGTAGAAATAAACTCGTGCATTAGGTTTAAAAATGACTTCCTTATCAAATGAAGGCAGAGGAAATAGCGTGAGATCAGCATGGCCTCTTCCATCCTACTGAAACATCCTTCTTCTGCTTGACAGCCTCATGCTTTCCTCAATCTCTACTATCATAATGCTGATGGAATCCTTAATGACTTCCTAATACACACACACACACAGTGCACCGGGAGCCAGTGTGTCTCCTCTCCTGCTCCTTTTATGACATTCCAAGCACAAGCTGATCTAAAATAGCCAGGCTTGCTCTGTACAGGAAGTGGGCTGTGTGTGCATAGGAAGTAGCAGACAGGAGCTGGAGACAGCAGTCTGCTCAGCTCAGCTCAGGGTCAAGGGTCACACACAACTCTAATGTTCAGGAAAGACATACACACAGAAACGGACGTACTGATAATGAACAATATAAATTGTACGAATGTTGTTAATTAGTAATTGATTGATTAGTGGGATTTCTCTTTTAGTGGTAATGTTTTTTGAAAAATCCTTTTGTCCTACACACACACACACACACACACACAGCAACTTTTCCTCTGTTCCTGACTCTGTTTTCCTCCGGTCATCTCTCACTCTTCCCTCGTTCCCCGTTTTTCCATTTTTAGCTGGTTTTCCCGGTTTATCAGAGAGACGCCCGTGAGAGCCGCTGTCTTTTTAAGGGATGATCAAGGCGATTCCTCAGGAAAAGAGTCTTTGATGAATGAGAAAAAATGGAGCATGACATGACCCAGAGAGAAGGAGTCAGGAAGAGCTAAGAATACAAACCACTGACTTGCATTTATTCCGAGTCTGATCCAGGCATGATCGGGGGCCACCAACAACAAAAAAGAGAGACTTTGTGGGGTCTTTGGGGGGGGTCTTACTAAAGTCATTGAAAGATATAAAATCCATGCTGACAAATGCGACAGCTCCCGAAACTCTCCAACTCGTACAAGATTTTTCTACAAACCAAACAAAATGAGTGACCCGTCGATGGAGTGAACGTTAACGAGTAAGAAAGCATGAAAAAAGGCGTGCATTTTGGGAGATGATTATAATCAGATTCAGAACATTATATCGATCCCTTCAGGGACGTTGTTAAGTTGGAGCTGCTCACAGGACAATCTAAGTAAAATAAAATATAAGAATTATATAAGAAATCAGTATACATAGTAAGTTAAAAGTTATCAATACTAAAGACTGAATAAATTCTAATCTTATTGAAATACGTTGTGTAGCAGCAAGGTATGGGATCTAGTAGCTTAGTGATTAATGTGTTGGAGTACTGGTCAGAAGGTTGTGAGTTACAATCCCAGGTCCACCAACACTGGGCCCCTAAGCAAGGCCCTTAACCCTTGGCTGAATAAAATGAGATAATAAGATAAGGGCGTCTTCCCAATGCCCAAGGAAGAAAGATGTGAAGTTATAGAAATTACTGCACATATCAATATATAAATGACTTATATAGGTTGACGCCCACAAATGATCTCTCTGTGGTTGTATGAATGTACACCTCAGACTGACCAGCACGTTATGGAGCAGGTGGGAGGATAGCCATCCAAGATGGAACGTGTAATGTACAGCAAGACAAACTCAGTACATTTATTCATTTAGTTGACACTTTTATCTAACATGGCATGACAAATGAGGAAGTGTTGCGTCAAGCGGAAGACGATAAGCGTAGTGCAACCATACAAGATGTTTCATTGAATACAGATTTTTCTTATTTTATTAAGTGTCCAGGGAAGAGGTGGGTCTTTAGCCGTTTTTTTTTTTTCAAGAAAGTGACGGATTCTGCTGTCCGGATTGAGGTTGGAAGTTCACTGGAAATTCCATCGCTGACAGACAGTCAGTTTAAAGGTTAAGTCTCGGACGAACCGTTGTCTGAAAGTCTGATGCATACGGCAGACGAAATTGAAGTTTCAAGGTAGATATCTGATTGGTTGGAATCTACAGGAAGCTGTGTGTCATTTGTTTTTTTTTACGTTACAATCAGACACAAAGCCGTCGTGATTCCCTACTTCCTTCATGGAAGAAGGAAGCCGTCGTCTTTAACACTGCGACAGTCAGCGCTTATGAGGATATTGGATTTTCCAAATGATGTAAAGGTACACGGTACAGACTCAGTCGTTTGCATGGCCTTCTTAAATGGTTGAACTTTACATTTTCACGCCCCTAAACATGACACTGTACAAAATGAACTGTGATTGGTGGATTTACATGTCAGTCAGACGCCTTCTTGGGCGGTCCTTGGTCTTTAAAAGCTGCTATGGAGTCTAGATCTTCTGGTGTCGGTCTGAAGCTCCGCCTATGCAACAAATCCATAATATTAAGCTTTACACTCGATTATCATTCAGTTCACCCAGCATTTATTAGCAGAAACTTATCCGTTATTAATCACTATTCATTCAGTCCGGCTACATCCCTGAATAGTTATCTATTCATGCAGCCTTTTTCAGCTAGCAGAGTCTTTATCACCGGTTACACTCAGCCGGTTCAGCCATAACTGTACTTGAGCTATGTATCTCTGACCTTCATCGCCTTGTTAGTTTTCATCATCATCATTAGCTCCTGGCTCAGAGAAGGAGGAGGAGGAGGAGGAGGAGCTGAAGACATTCATCCACAAGATGATCCCTTATGATCATTAAATCTGTTTCTACTCAGTTCATTACCCTTATGTTTCATCTGACCTGTTTACCCCCATATCAGCCTGTGGCCCGAGGGTAAGGGTTAATGAGGGTTAATGTACATGGCATGTTGATTATACGTAATGGTAGGTTTACATCAGATGGTGTAGTTTGGTTTCGTTTATGTCCTGTTAGTGTCGACATACTGTAGGGTTTTTTCTTTACTTGAAAAAGTTCACTTTGGGGGTCTGGAAAGAACCTCGCTGAATGTAAACACATGCTGTAACACTGAACTGTGCCTAAAAAAGATGCTCTCTTTTTGTCAACGCTCATTTTCACAAGCGCCCTAATGGGAAGCAGCGCTTTGTGCACTTCTGTGAACATTCCATAATGATATTAAATCAGGAACCAACAGATATAGAACCGTTAAAGAGCTGGAAAAAATATATTTATGCAAGTTCTTTTCAATACATTATAAAATACATGAACTGTACCAACTGAAAAAAAGAAAACATAGCAATAAAGTATGAAGTAATGTTTACTAAATCACTGTCCTCTTCCCGTCTGTGGTTTCCCATCATCCTGTGCAGGTCTTTGACCTCTTTTAACTTTGAATGCCCTGCAGTGATGCAACGCTCTGACATACCAATCTGCCAACACCTCTCCTACACACACACACACACACACCGATCCTGTGAGGCACTTCTGTGAAACACACACACACATACACACACACTAGCGCCGAAGCCCTGCTGTTATTGCTCATGTGACTTATTTGTAAATCATGGACACACTGCAAATGAGCTTCCAATCGATAAAAGTGTACGGTGAGACCAGCGGGCGAGAGACATAGAGTCGAAGTGTAAGAGAGCGAGACTCTGAGAAAAAGCAGAAGTCAGGAGAAAACAAAATGACAACATTACTGTTTGGTTTCCATATGACGAGCGAGGACACAGAGTCTGTAACATCAAGGTCGGTATGAGTGGTTAGACGTCACACACATGCCCACACGTGAAATACACAAACACGGGCCTCGATAAACACGCCTCACGTTCGGGATTTGTAAATGATTGGCTTCTGATCGATGCCTGTGTAAATGCAGAGACTGAAAACACAGCAGGAGGCTGGAGTGACACGTGACAAGGACGTGATGGAAATCCAGATTGTCAAGAACAGAAACCTGTATAAGAACCACATTAATATACCAAAACACACACACAAAGTACTCAAACAATGCTATATTCATATCATTAATATGATCATATTACTCCTTGTATTCATAAGCTATATTTTTCCATATTTTGTTTATTTATTTGTGTACAGCTTCCCATTTGATTATACAACACATTTCTATTTTATTTCTTTACTCTTAAATAAAAAGCACGTTGCTGCACGTGGCACTGTGTATGATTGTGCACGTGACCAATAAAATAAAAACCCTTACAAACCCCTGATCACTCACTCAATCCCTGTGAATAATTGACTTGTGATCAATACAGAAATACGTGCTGAGACTGAAAACACGGCCAGAGTAAAGAAAAAAACAAATGGAGAAAAACAAGAGCATCAGAAGTCAATGAGGGACGTCCACGTGACAGGAGCAGGACCAGGTGCAGTTTAGCGTTAGGGTCATGCGCAACATCACCCACTCGCATGTCTGTCCACTCAGGTTTAGAGCTTCGGATATGATGTTCAGGTCAAATATCAGACAGCGATTCTGGGTAATTCTGTCAGTAGAAACAGGAGAATGGTCAGAGGTTTGAGTAGAGTTGTTGTTGTTGTTGCTGTTGTCCTTTGACCTTTCCAGGTTCAGAGTCATCACAGTAGCTGGACACAACCCTCCCATTTTCTTCCACACACAGTGCCTCATAATGGTTACCCTATTGAAAGGTGGTGAGTTCAAATCCCAGAACAGCCATGCAACCACTGTTGGGCCCCTAAACAAGGCCCTTAACCCTCAACTTCTCAGTTCTATAAATCATATTAAGCCACTCTGGATACAATCGCCTGCCAAATACCACAAATTTTATCCAGGCTTTGAAGCAGCACTAAGAGCTAACCCCTCAGCAGCTGGGTTGGTTCTCTGAACCCTTACTGTACGGGTGAGAGTGTGGGATCCTGCCGCTGGACCATTACAGAAGACAAGAAGGGTACGTTAACTGATATAAACACTGTTTACAACCGTGCTGAGCAGAAAAGCATCTCAGAATGAACGACATGCTGAACCTTCAGAGCATCAGAAGATCACACCACATCAGCCTAGAACAGGGTCTGCAGTGGACACATCAAACAACAGAAAGTGATTCTAAGCAATTTAGGAAGAATTCTGGACAATACCTCAAATAATTACTCTTTACAACCAGAAAAGCATCTCAGAATGAACAACATGCTGAACCTTAAGGCAGACAAGCACAAGATCAGCTCACATCACACCTGGCAGCCTAGAACAGGTATGTGAGCTTAAAGTGGACACATTAGAAAGTGATTCTAAGCAATTTAGGAAGAATTCTGGACAATACCTCAAATAATTACTCTTTACAACCGTGTTGAGCAGAAAAGCATCTCAGAATGAACAACATGCAACCATGAAGCAGAAGAAGAGCAGAAGGTCACATCACATCACATCACACCTGGCAGCCTAAAACAGGTATGTGAGCTTGCAGTGGACACATCACACATCAGAAAGTGATTCTAAGCAATTTAGGAGGAATTCTGGACAGGAAAGCAACAGTAGCACAAATAAACCCTCTTTACAACCGTGTTGAGCAGAAAAGCATCTCAGAATGAACAACATGCAACCATGAAGCAGAAGAAGTGCAGAAGGTCACATCACAGCACACCTGTTAGCATAGAACAGGTATGTGAGCCTGCAGTGGACACATCACACATCAGAAAGTGATTCTGGGTGATTCTGTGAGTAGAAATGTTTTGTTCTTTGGTCAGAGAGGTCTGAGTAGACGAGAAGGCAGGAAAGCATCTCAGAATGAACAACATGCTGAACCTTGAGGAAGATCAGCCACAACAGTAGAAGAGATCACATCACCAGGAACAGCAATCTGAGGCTACAGTGGGCACAGGATCATATCTTTGATACCTGTATCCTGTTATGATTTATGTTATCCTATCCTGAGTCTCCTTATATCTTCTCGGGCAGAAAAAGAAGACGGCACCTTTATTTTTGTCACACACACATCACAGTAAAATTCATTCATCCCATATCCTAGCTTTGGGTGAGGTCAGAGCATAGGGTCAGTCATGATGCAGCATTTCTGGAGCAGAGAGGGTTAAGGGCCTTGGTCAAGGACCCAACAGTGGTAGCTGGGCAGTGCTGGGGCTTGAACCCTGAACTTCTGATCAGCTTTAACCCCTGGAGCCACCACTGTCCTATTTTCTGCAACAAGCATCCTGGAGAACTCTATGTTCTCTCTGTTCACTCCGCTGCTCATTAGGGATCTAAATCTCCACTGGGATTTCTGCCTGAAACTTTTCAATAAAAGACATTTTCATTTCCTATGATGCAGAAGTAGAAACTTCTAATGAAATTTTTGGATTGTGACACGCTATCTTTCATCAGGCGACAATGCAGAAAAGGAACAGCGTGTGTGTTTCCTGAGTGGAGCCTCGCTGGCACGTAGCTCCCTCCTCTTCCTCAACCTCTACCTCCAGGACTTCTAAATAGAAAGGTTATCCCCGCCCGTCCTCGGAGAGACTGGGACTGTCACACTGCGCCATTGCATAATGAGGGAATGATTGTGCGATTGCAAGCTCGTGTGTTAGCGGGAAGCCGATGTGGTGACTGAAGAATCCGAGGAAAGGCTGCTCAGGAAATCAGCTGGTGCACGGTCATTGTTAAGCATCTGAATACAGTACACACTTGCGTACACACACACACACAAGGGGACAAGACTGTCAGTGACAGCCCGAGACGCCTGTCTAAACGGAAAGAATATAATAGACAGAGGGAGCTGTTTAGACAAAGCATCTGTGCGCTGGCGACACACTCGCACACAATGTGGAGGAAACAAAGCCACGCTCGCTTAAAGGAGTCACCGTGTCTGCCTTCGGCCTTCAAGCTTAGAAACACACCCACACACACACACACACATACATCCTGCATCTCTATAAGATATACTCTGACATGCAGTATTATCAGTCAATATATAATCACAATGATGCTTAACTGTGTTACACACACACACACACACTCACACATCCTGCATCTCTATAAGATATACACCAGCATGCAGTTTTATTATTCAATATTGTAACAATGATGTTTACTTGTGGTACACACACTCACACACACACACACACACACACACACTGTCCACATCTAAGAGACAGCAGTCATACCTCACACACACTCATAGATGTATTCATCTCAAGCATAATCAAATAGCTGTTACTCCAAAGGCTCAACAGATGTGTGTGTAACAGATCAGTTTGCCAGTTACAGTCATTATTAATTAATAACGATCATTATTAGTGAAAGATCAGTGATTAATAACGATCCTGAAAGCTCCAGCACCTGCCCTGTTCCCACAATTCATCTGAAATGTAATGAAAAGTAATTCATATAAATGATGGTAGTTATTTCTCTGGATAATCCTCATCAGTCTGGTTTGACTGGAGCTGATATTGGACACATAATCAGGGAAAAAGCATGCAGGTGTGCAGTTATAGGAAAATAATCAATAATAATCAGTGTGGTGTGATCCGGTGGAGTTACTGATACAATCCAGGAGTTCATTATTTTCCCGTTTCCTCACATCCTGAAGTGTTTCTTTCTTTTATAACGATGCTTATTAATTATTGTTTAGGAAAGAATGACACGTCATATATCTAATCTTCTCCTGGAACGTCACAAAACCAGCTAGTTCCTGTTATCACTTACTTTATAGCAGGTATAAAAATCACTCCATCATTTTTATTCTCTCTCTCTCTCTCTCTCTCTCTCTCTGTTGGTCTCGCTTTATTTCTCTCTCCTCTCTTTCTCTTCCTCTCACTCTCTCTCTCTCTCTCTCTCTCTCTTTCTCCTCTCTCTTTCTCTGGTTGTCTGTTTCATACTCTCTCTGTCTCTGTCTCTCTGTCTCTCTCTCTCTGGTTATCTGTTTCATATTCTCTCTCTCTCTCTCTCTCTCTGGTTGTCTGTTTCATACTCTCTCTCTCTCTCTCTCTCTTTCTCTGGTTGTCTGTTTCATACTCTCTCCCTGTCTCTCTCTCTCTCTCTCTGTCTCACACTCTGTTTGTCCCTCTCTGTCCCTCTCTCTCCCTCTCTCTTTCTCTTTTATTCTCTGTCTTTCACTCTCTCTCTCTTTCGCTCCCTCTCTCTCTGTCTCCTCTCTCTCTCTCTTTCTCATTTACTTTGAAGACAGAAACATCTATGTGAGAAACTTAACTGTTTTCGCTTGGAACTTTTCTATGAATATATCACCCCTAGTAGGCTAGAGATAATCAGAAATGCATTATGCTTATAAAACACTACAAATCTTTAAAATCCTGAGTGTCTACTTTCGTACTATCCACCACTGTAGAGTGAGACATGACAAAGACATTCGATGATCAATATGGACACAACAAAACAGGAGCAAACTCCATTTTTTTAGCCTCTGAGGAATGTGGTGTTTCTAAGAAGCAGGTGTGAAAGAAGATGTGACCTTTCATCCACTGTGTTTGTATTGATCTGAAGTCACAAAGAATTTGTTTACAAGAGAGTTTTGGACCATAATGTGAACAGGTATGAAGTTTTATTCTGGGTGAATCTTGTACAGTCTCCAATATCTAAGATTTAACTGTATGTTGGTTAAGATCTTGTAATAATGGCTCGGAAATTATTATATATACATTATGACCACCTGCCTAACATTGTGTTGGTCCCCTGTTATTGCTAATCAGTGTATATAAATAATTTACTTTGGATTTGTGTGTGTGTGTTGTATCTTGTTACTGACTAAGCTGCTGTAACACAAGAATTTCTCTCATGTGATCAATAAAGTCTATCTATCTATCTATCTATCTATCTATCTATCTATCTATCTATCTATCTATCTATCTATCTATCTATCTATCTATCTATCTATCTATCTATCTATCGTTCTCTTCCACTGCTTTATACATTGGTGGCTTGCTAAATTCTAAATCACCTGTTGATCTACAAACCTGTTGCTTAAACTAACGTAGAGACAGCTTGGCTCAGTAGAGCTGTAAAATAAATAGAGACCAGTGACAGTGACACACTGGGAATTTAGGACAAGGCCAGGAACTCTTCTGTGGATTTTCCATCTGTGTATGTACTTTAGGGGGGCGTCAGAGTGGTGTGTGCTGGTCCTCCAATTCAGACAGAGCCCAGGCCCCTGGTGGGAGGAGCCTGAAATATGGAGACACACAGAGGAAGGGTTGGATCATGATGATGGCGAAATCAAAAGCAGGCTCGAGTCCAATGTCACTGTGCGGCCTCAATGTGCTTCAACCCGGATGTCCTTGAAACGAAGACGGTCAGTGACAGTGATGGAAATCAATGTAACATAATGGCGATAACGATAGTGATGATGATGATGATGATGGTGCGTTAGGGTATGTCATCGTATTATTGACCTGCTTCAATAAACGCGGATGCCGTTTTGTTTTCGGAGCTTTGCGATGACACGGCTCTTGTAGACCGACAATACAAACACACTTAGTCTGCAAAGCATGGTCGTTATTCAGCTGAGTCATTTTCCACACTGTTCTGCTGTGGGTAATAATGTAATTATATTCACACTGTGATTCACCGCTGGCTCAGTGTGTGTGTGTGTGTGAGAGAGAGAGAGAGAGAGAGAGAGAGACTTTTTTTTGTGACTTTTTACAGTCCTTTATTTACACAAGTCACATTATACATAGATCATGGTGACTCAATAAATAAACGAATAAATAAATAAATATTAAAACCATTTTAATAAATTAGGTTCAGTGTAGTAGTGGATAGTTAAAAATAATGAGGATTAGTTTAGCTCTGGTGCAAAGCAGAGCTCTCCTCCTTCAACAGCTTTTTCTTGTTTAAAACCTTGACACAGGCCTTGTAGAGCAGCTTCCCCGACACTGATCCGAAGTTCATCTCTGCTTTACCCCGGCACTCCAGGAGCGAACCTTCAGACCATGTCCTTCAGTCCATCAGCTGAACATGCTCCTCTGATGTTAGGGCGGTCCTCCAGCGATGTAGGAGCTGATTGACAACGTGCAGGGACCTTAGTCCCAAATGCACTGCCAGATTCTCTGCCTGTGACAGGTCCGTCCCCGCGATGTTCACCAGCTCCCGGAGTGTCACAACCCTTGAGGAGATGAGTACTCCGGACAATGCAGGGGGTGGTCACACCGGAGATGTCCAGACGCCCGCCATGAATCAGGGGCTCCTCCAGCAGCCAGTGTAGTGTTCCACAGCCCTTGTTTTGTTTTCTAAAAGAGTTCCAGATTTTAAAAAGTCCACGGTAAACGCCTTTTCCTGATCTAGAAAAATCAGACCAGTCTTCAAGCCCAATAGTCTGGAGATGTCCAAAATGTCGCAAATTAAATATACATTATCAAATATCGACCTATCAGGCACACAGTACGACTTGTCCCAGTGAGTGATCTGCTCCATAACCTTGGTTAGTCTCGAGGCTAATGCTTTTGAGAGCAGCTTGATGTCAGTGCACAGTAGTGACACCAGGCGCCAGTTCTTCAGGTGGGTCAGGTCCCCCTTTTTTGGCAGCAGGGTCAGCATGGCTCTCCTGCAACTCAGCAGGAGCTGACTGACAGGACCTCCAGCACGTCCTGCCCTATTACTGCCCAGAATGCCTTGTAGAAATCAACAGGGAGACCATCAATACCTGGCGCCCGTCCGTTCTCCATGCCTTGGAGAGCTTTGTGGAGCTCTGCCAGTGTCAATTCTCCATCCAGTTCCCTGGCCACTTGCTCAGAGAGTTTTGGCAGGTCTTTCAGAAAGCTCTCCTCCACCACTTGTGCCCCTGACCTCTCACTGCTGTACAGCTTCAAGTAGAAGCTTACTGTCTGCTTGGGAATTTCAGTGGGCTCAGATAAGAGATCCCCTGATTCTGTTCACACAGCATGTATGAATCTTTTCTGTCCATTCTTTTGCTCTAAACTGAAGAAGAACTTAGAAGGAGCATCCATCTCAGTCACGCTTGTGAAGCATGAGCAGACCAAATCACTTTTTTCAACATCATTCAAAAAGACCACAATAGCACTGTTCATGCGGGAGGCGGCGACAATATTTTCGTGCCCCACCACATCGCCAATCACTAACACACACTCCTCAACACTCGCCATGGACACCACCTGAACACCGTGCCGGCGAGTCAAACTCTCAAACTGCCGCGTGTTCGGAGTTGCCATGCTTCTCCGACATGCTACTCACACACACGTGCACACACACGTGCACACACACGCACACACACACTCACAAAACAAAATTGATAAATCTGAGATGTTTAAATGAAAAAAATAGCATTAAATGCTGAAAGAAATTGGCAAGAAGAGAGAGAGAGAGAGAGAGAGAGCGTGAGACAGCCAAACAGAAAGAGAGAATAGAGAGAGAGAGAGAGAGGGAGAGAGAGAGAGAGACAGCCAAACTGAAAGAGAGAAGAGAGAGAGAGAGGGAAAGAGTGTGAGACAGTCAAGCAGAAAGAGAGGAGAGAGTGTGAGAGAATCAGACAGAAAGAGAGAGAAAGGAGAGGAAAAGAAAGCGAGATGAACAGAGAGAGAGAGAGGAGAAAAAGACAGAGAGAGAGACTTTTTGACTTTTTACGCATCTTTATTTACACAAGTCACATATAAAAGTCACAGTGACTCAATAAATAAATAAGTAAATAAATAAATAAATACGTATTAAAATAAATGTCAATAAATTATTTTAAATGAGTGATTAGTTTAGTTCTGCTGCAAAGTTAAGTTTCCTTTCTGCAACAGAACACAACACATTATCACAACACCACACACATTTAAACACATCCAAGTCATTCATACTTTTATAAAAATTAAAATCAATTGAAATTCTAGATTTCATCAGCCTTTTCAGAATTTTTATGGTGTCACAGTCAGTGCTTTGTGCAATTTGGTTTTTCCGGCTCAGGTATATTGCCATTTTGGCCTGACCAAATATAAAATTAATCAGTTGGCACCTGAACCGGTGTTTTCTGACGTACTTAAAACCAAAAATAAAACACTGAAAAGTAAAAACAACATTAAAAGACCTTAAAATGCTCCGTAAAAACACAAACAGTGGAAGTAATCTGGAGCAGTGAATAAAAGCATGAAAAACTGTTTCTCTCTGTGAACAAAAGGACAATCATGTGCAATATCAGGATTTAAAACAGAAATAAAAGAGTTCACAGAGATAATACAGTGTAAAATCCTCCATTGGAGGTCAGCAGCTTTTTTAGTTAACGGTGGTTTATACAGTGCGTCCACTCTGGTTTAAAATCATCAGTAAAACCATGTACACTTCTCCATGGGGTGTCCACCCTCCCACTCAGCTTTTTCTTGTTTAAAACCTTTACACACGCTCTGTAGAGCAGCTTCCCCGACACTGACCCAAAGTCCATCTCCCCTTCACCCGGCACTCCAGGAGGGGGCCTGCACACCCGTCGAGGTCAGGAGCGATGTTCAGCTGGGGAAAGGGTTCGTCCTCTGTAGGACCAGTCTCTGTGTGTGAATAGTCCATTAGCTGAACACGCTCCTCTGATGTCAATGCAGATTTCCAGCGGTGTAGGAGCTGATTGACAACACACAGGGACCGCAGTCCCATACGCGCTGCCAGGTCCTCTGCCCTCGAAAAGTCCGACCCCGCGATGTTCACAAGCTCCCGGAGCGTTATAATCCCTGAGGAGATGAGAGTTCTGGACAGTGCAGGGACGGTCACACTGGAGATGTCCAGTCTCCCGCCGTACACCAGAGGTTCCTCCAGCAGCCAGTGTAGCGTTCTACAGCCCTTGTTTTGTTTCTTAAAACAGTTCCAAATTTTGAAAAATCCACGGTAAAAGGCTGGTAGTCCAGAAATGTCCAGCATTTTTGTGTCCATTAAAAACAACGCTCTGTCCAGCCCCAGTCCTTGAACTGTGCATAGTAGTCCACTGGCTGCTGCTCTCCATACTAAGTCTCCGGGTCCAGTGAGGAGTCTCTGGATGAACTGGAGGCGGAAGGCTGCGGCTCTGCTGGACAGCTGGACCAGCCCCTGTCCTCCTTCCTATTTAGGTAGATGAAGCACACTCTGTGGAATCCAGTGTAGACCATCCCAGAAGAAGTCCACCAGCAGGGCTTGGATGTTTGCCAGCAGGTTCGGCGGCGGATCCACGCATGCCAGCTTGTGCCAGAGGGATGACGCGGCGAGGTTGTTGATGACCAGCGTTCTCCCCCTGTAGGACATCTTTGGAACCAGCCGCTTCCACCTGCTCAGTCTGCCCTTCACGTGCTCTACAGAACCTTCCCAGTTTTTACTTAAAAACTCATTGTTCCCCAGGTAGACACCCAAGTATTTAAAACCACCTCTTTTCCACGCTAAGCCTCCTGGTAGTGACGGTTGCCCACCTTCCCACTCCCCAACTAAAATGGCTTCACTTTTAGACCAGTTAACCTTGGCGGAGGATAAAATTTGAAAGTCATTTAAAATATCAGTTAAAACATTGACATCATTTTGTGTGTTTATCATCACTACCAGATCATCTGCATAAGCTGATAAACATATTGAGGCATTAGCATGTGGCATATTAAAACTAGAGAGATTACTTCTTAACTTATTTAAAAGAGGTTCAATAGCCAGAGAGTACAACATTCCAGAGAGGGAACAGCCCTGCCTGATCCCTCTGTACACTCTAAAAGGAGCACATAAACCACCGTTAACCTTCAGTACACTCTCAATGTTACTGTACAACACCTTGATCATGGCTATAAAACCTGGGTTGAACCCGAAGGCTTCCAGCACCTTCCACAAATATTCATGTTCAACCCGGTCAAAAGCCTTTTCCTGATCTAGAGAAATCAGACCAGTCTTTAAGCCCAATAGCCTGGAGACGTCCAAAATGTCACAAATTAGATACACATTATCGAATATGGACCTATCAGGCACACAGTACGTCTGGTCCTGGTGAATGAGCTGCTCCATTACCTTAGTCAGTCTCGAGGCTAATGCTTTTGAGAGCAGCTTGCAGTCAGTGCACAGTAGTGAGACCGGGCGCCAGTTTTTCAGGTGGGTCAGGTCTCCCTTCTTCAGTAGCAGGGTCAGGACGGCTCTCCTGCAGCTCAACGGGAGTTCACCTCTCCGTACGCTGTCCCGTAGGACATCTAGCACGTCCTGCCCTATGACGGCCCAGAATGCCTTGTAGAACTCGACAGGGAGACCGTCTATACCTGACGCAAGTCCATTCTCCATCCCCTGGAGAGCCTCATGAACCTCCTCCAGCGTCAGCTCCCTGTCTAGCTCTCTCGCCGCTTGCTCAGAGAGCTTTGGCAGGTCCATGAGGAAGCTGTCCTCCACCGCTTGTGCCCCTGACCACTCACTGCTGTACAGCTTCGAGTAGAAGCTTACTGTCTGCTGGCGAATTTCAGTGGGCTCAGATACGAGATCCCCTGATTCTGTTTGCACAGCATGTATAAATCTTTTCTGTCCATTCTTCTGCTCTAAACTGAAAAAGAACTTTGAAGGAGCATCCATCTCAGCAGCGCTTTTAAAGCGTGAGCGGACCAGCGCCCCCTGTGCTGTAATGTCTAACAGGTCGTTCATTTTGGATTTTTTACGTTTGAGGGCTTCAATATGCCCTCGATTTCCAGTGGCCTCCAAACGCTGGAGCTCCACTATTTCTATCTCCAGAGCTTTCAGAGATCTAACAATGTCTCTTGTGACATTGAGAGTGTACTCTTGACAGAATTCTTTGACTTGTGCTTTTGTCACATCCCACCACAGCTGAAGTGAACTAAAAGCTGCCTTCTCATGTTTAAAACAATTCCATAAAAAAATAAAAGACTCCCTAAAATTAGCATCTTCTAAAAGAGCAGTGTTAAAATGCCAGTAGGCACTCCTAGGTTTAACCTTCTCTTTAGTAATAGTACACTGTACCATATTGTGGTCAGAGATACCTACTGGAACAATAAAACACTTTGTAAAAAACGTCAGCTGATGCTTAAAACCATAAAAACGATCTAATCTCGCCAGGGAGAGTGTGTTATCTATGGCATGGGCCCACGTGTACTGTCTCTTGTTCTTATGAAAAGTTCTCCATGTGTCTCTCAACTCGTGGGCCTCCACCATCTCCCACAGACGCTTACGGGAAGCCATGTGAGGTTCTGTGTGGTTCCGGTCTAAAATATCTGTAGTACAGTTAAAATCACCACCCAGAATTAAAATTTCTGCAGTGTTGCAGTCAGCAATGACATTGTTCAGAGTATCTAAAAACATCATCCTCTCCACTGCACTGGTGGGAGTGTACACACAAATAAAAACTAAAACCTCATTCTCATAAAAAGTTTTCACTTTTAAAAGCCTCCCATTTAAAAATTCTTCAACTGAATAAGAACAAGGAATAAAACTCCGAGCAAAGAGCAAGGCAACACCACCACTGAGCGTTGTGTTATGGCTTAAAATCACCAACCCATCCCACTCCTTCACCCAATCAGCAGCATTGCTGGTATCGCTGTGGGTTTCTTGCAGCATGGCAACGTCAATGTGCTTCTGCTTTAAAACTTCATACAGTTTAGCTCTCTTGATTTGCCCCATTAATATTTAAACTCGCAATATTAACTCCTTTCATAAAAATAAATAAAATAAATAAAATTAGACAGAGGGTAAAAACCACTCTACCATAAAAAAACACCACATTAGTCATCATCAGAGTTTTCCTTATTCACTCTTGTGATCAGTTTCTTCAGACGGAAAATTTCAACATCAATGAATGCACCTTCTCTTCTGAAGAACTTAACGTCGTGAATAAACTGCTTACGGTCTGGGAAAAACTCTTCCAATGCTACATTTTTCTGCCATTTGGTGTTCCTTAAAAACTCTTTAATATCATCAGCACTGTACACAACATTACTCTGTTCCTCCTGAGAATCGAACATTAAAACAGAGTCTGACATGCAGTCATCACTGTCTGATTCTCGTTCCCCCATCTTTGTGTCCTTTTTTGCCTGCTTTTTTCCCCCGTCCCTTACCTTGCTTTTTTCTTTTATTCGGCACTTTAAAGACGGGCTCATCCACCATATCCACGTCTCCCCCGTCCCCCTGCACTGGTGTAGTGTCCGGTGTTTCCGGGCGTTCGCTCTGCACCTCCGTGCCTGCCTCTGCCAGCGCAGGCAGCTCCAGCACTGCTCCAGAACCCACTGAGCTCTTCTCAGTGGAGCACGGCTTCTCCCGGTCCGGTTGAGCTGAGCATGGCTCTTCCGCGGCCGGTTCGGCCGTGCATGGCTTTTCCGGGGCTGTTGCAGCTCCAGTGGGCTTCTGGGTTGCAGGCTGGGCTTGGGGCTCACTCTCTTTCGGGTCTGGTGCAGCAGCAGCTCCGGGGCCCTCAGCAGCCGGCCGAACTGTAGCCGCAGGGGAAACGACCCCAGCCGACTGAGCTGCGTCCTGCCCCGGTCGCTCAGAAACACCGGGGTCACTCTGCCTCTCAGGGCAGGCCCGAGCAAGATGACCAGTTTTTCCACATTTAAAACACTTAATATCTGTATCAGAAGAAACAAACAGATTGTAGTCAAAGCCTTCAACTCTGAATTTAAAAACGGCATTCAGCTCTTCCACACCTTCTTTAAAAACCATGAAGACCATTCTTCTAAAAGAAACCAAGTGTTTAACCAGTGGGTTAAACTTACAGCCAAGAGGGATTCTCTTAATGGGGGAGACAATTCGCCCGTACCGAGACAGTTCTTTACAGATAGCTTCATCTGAAATAAAAGGAGGGACGTTGGACAACAAGACTTTCTTAGCTGGGGAACTGAGGGGAGAAACCAGTATTTGCTCATTATTAACAATGATGCCTTTCTGAATCAGATTTCTTACTTTCTCAACATTATTCAGAAACACCACAATGGCACTGTTCATTCTGGAGACAATGTTCTCATGAACCACCACGTTACTGACTGCTAAACAACATTCTTCAACACTCACCGGACACACAACACGGACACCGTGCCGGCGAGTCAAACTCACACAACCTCGCAGTCGGATCCGCCATAACCACGCTTCACCGACACGCTACTCACACACACCTGCACACACACACGCACACACACTCACACACACAGTTATTGTCCGCACACACTCGCTCACACTCACACAATAAGTATATTAATATTCCGAGATTTTAAACGGAAAAGAATTGCACTTTAGTGCCGAAAAAATTGGCAAAACGCCAACCGCTCTCACGCGCTCCACATGCCACACTCGCCTCTCCACCGCGCATGCGCAGAGAGAGAGAGAGGAGAGGAAAAGAAAGCGAGACGAACAGAGAGAGAGAGAGGAGAAAAAGACAAAGAGAGAGAGAAAGAGAGAGAGACCATGTTTAGATATTTGCGTGGGGAGTAAAAGAAATGAATATCTGACAGTTTTGAGTTTTGACTTTGTGAGAACATTTGGCAGGTCTTCATGAGAAAATCTGCTTTTTAACAAAAATAATAATAATAATGATAATAATAATAATTACTATTATAAATAAAAAAACATTAAAAAGAGCTGAAATGTTTCCTATTGGTTAATGAAGTTAAGGTTGGGGTTCAGTTTAAGGTGCAGTGTGGCATCACTTAACTGTATGTGGTGTAATTAGGTCAGTAGAAGTTCCTCAGATGTGTGTGTGTGTGTGTGTGTGTGTACTTTTCCATGGTGAGTGTGCAGGCCTGGTCTGGCGTAGTGTGTATATAATATTCATCTTCTTGCTCTCTAATACAACTTTCTCCTGCAGCATGTTCAAATTAAGAATGAGAAACAAGCGAGGAACCTGGTCATGGAGCAGAGCTGGAGGAAGCCTCTGGGTTCATCATTAATTCGTTGGCGTTCTTTCCCAATATAGCATGATGCAAAGAATTGCACACTGTTGCAGACTGTCAGAGTTCACACAAAAAGCCAGTTACTGGAAGCAGAGATAACTCGCCCACATGTCTGAGGACGACCTCCTGCTTTTTCAGCACAACGGAAATGAGGAAATGCTGTCAGTGGATTGATAA
This sequence comes from Hemibagrus wyckioides, assembly GCF_019097595.1. Lineage (NCBI taxonomy): Eukaryota > Metazoa > Chordata > Actinopteri > Siluriformes > Bagridae > Hemibagrus > Hemibagrus wyckioides. The sequence continues at coordinate 18,963,247 of NC_080724.1, forward strand.
TGTACAGGCACCGTGCACGGGTTACATAAGCATAATGCTAGTTAGCAGCCAGAACGCCTGTGAAATATGTAGATCTTAAGCTGGATGGTGAGGAAGAGTATTTTAAGCCATAGAGTGTTCATTTAGTCTTGAATTTTAAAATGGTGCTGCATAGAAATGCACTTTCACTACAGATACCTGAGGTGCATCGAGGTCATCAATTTTCCTCTGATCACGATCGGACATCGAGGAAAAATGCTACATCCATGATCTTGACACACAGTACAGAAGCTAGCATTTTTTTCCTCTTAGTGTTTTACTGGGAGATTTGCTTTAAGTAATGGATTTTTTTTTAAATAAAATGAAGAAATTCAAGACTCACACACGTCTCACACGAGTCAAAGCTGAGCTGTAATCAGTGTTGCTGAAACTTTAATTAATCAGTTGGACTTAAGGCTACAATCTTAGAGATTCTAACCAATCAAGTGTGAGGTAAAGCAGAGGCTTTAACCAATCGAGAGTGAGGTAAGGCAGAGACTTTAACCAATCAAGTACGAGGTAAAGCAGAGGCTTTAACCAATCATGTGTGAGGTAAGGCAGAGACTTTAACCAATTAAGTGTGAGGTAAGGCAGAGTCTTTAACCAATTGAGTGTGAGGTAAGGCAGAGACTTTAACCAATTGAGTGTGAGGTAAGGCAGAGGCTTTAACCAATTGAGTGTGAGGTAAGGCAGATCGTTTAACCAATCAAGTGTGAGGTAAAGCAGAGGCTTCATCCAATAAAGTGTGAGGTAAGGCAGAGACTTTTTACCAGTTGAGTGTGAGGTAAGGTAGATAGTTTAACCAATCAAGTGTGAGGTTATACAGACACTTTAACCAATCAAGTTTGAGGTAAGGCAGAGACTTTAACCAATCAAGTGTGAGGTAAGGCAGAGACTTTAACCAATCAAGTGTGAGGTAAGGCAGAGACTTTAACCAATCAAGTGTGAGGTAAGGCAGAGACTTTACCCAATCAAGTGTAAGTAAAGCAGAGACTTTAATCAATGTAGCACAAATCAAATGCTAAAACTTTAATCAATCAGACTCAAAGCTCCAATCTTAGAGACTTTAACCAATCTAGTGTGAGTCATGACCAATCCTTCAACTCTGACTTGAGATCAAGATTTGAACCAATCAGGTGTGAGTAAATAAGTCTGAACCAATCAAAAAACTACATTTATATAATTCTCTTTATTTATTATGGAGATCAGCCAGATGTCCCCACAAGGTCAAAAACTCTTTGAGTACAAGGACATTTACCCTAAAACCTACACACACACACACACACACACACAGCCCATCTATCCTGATCAAGGTGAATCCGATTTATACAACAAGGTTTATATCAGAAAGTGTGTGTGTGTTTTGTGTGTCTTTGTTTATTTAACTGCTATGACCCAGAAAGAACCCAGTGACCCAATTAAGACTCAGGTTAGTGTAACCAAAATCTATTCTGCCAAGTCACTGAACACACACACACACACACAGTCCTAATGCAATACAATGCAATTCAATGCAAGACTAAATCTGGTCAGATGGTTTTCATGCAGATTTCTTTTCTTCACAACCAGCGGATGGGCTGGGTAGCATTGTTTGGCACAAAACACACTCACACTCACACACACACGAGTCGGCCCTGCCCTCGGCTGCAGGATGTTCCACTTGCTACGTGATCTTCCACCGTGTACTTCCTGGGTCATGCACAAGCAAAAAATTCAGAACTGTAATTCCGAGCTCACGTCATGCTTCATTCATGTCCCCTTTTCACTTTTCTTGCTCTGCGTTTGTTTAATCTGGACGCTGTGAGTTCAGTCCACAGAAGCCGGCGATAAGTCTTTCCGTTATCCACCCTGCCGAGCTCGTAGACCAGTCTTAGTCCTAATCTAGCTAACCTGCTGGTTCCTTCTCACACCATATTTACACACACAACCCTGCACACACATTTCCATCGCTACACTTATGCGGGGTTTAAACTCACATGCCCTGTGTGTAGTGAATATAGATCCATGCATGGTGCATTAAATCCTTTTTTATTTTTAAATAAAAACTATATATAGATGCCAGACAGAAACCACACTGATTTTTTTTTAATTGGAAATAAATTATAGAATTTTTTTAATATTTAAAACAAAGAAAGTAAATGTTCAGATGTTTGGATGTTTATTATTAAAGTTTATGCATAACAGAGGGGGAGGAAACTGGAGAACCCAGAGGAAACCCCTGAAGCTAGGGAGATCATGCAAACTCCATGCACGCAGGGCGGCGTGACAAATCGAACCCTGAACCCAGGAAGTACAAGGCACATGTGCTAGCCACAAAGCCACTGTGCGCATTAGCAGCAACATATCTGTCCCTTTTAATGATTTAAACATTTCCATCCCAGGGTCATGAACCCCATTAACCCCCAAGCACATGCGATACCACCATGAAAATGGTGGGATGCGAAAGCCTGGAGTTGGGACTCCAGAAGAAAGAAGATGTATGAGCTTGAAAATGAAAAATAAATAAATAAATAAATAAAAACAATCAGAATGAAATACACAATTTTTGCACCACTAAACTATAAAATCCACTATGTGATTTTTGTATTTTTGTTTCTAAGCCAAATATAATGATATATATATATATATATATATATATATATATATATATATATATATATATATATATATATATATTATTATTATTATTATTGTTATTATTATTATTATATAATATTTAATAGAATAGAACAGAATATATACAATTTATAAATTCTGGTATAATATAAAATTATAAAATATAAATGTAATATTTAATAGAATTGAATAGAAATAATTGATAAATTATGGTATAATATATAAATATAAAATATAAATATAATATTTAATAAAATAGAGTAGAATAGAAATAATTGATAAATTATGGCATAATATATAATTATAAAATTTAAATATAATATTAAATATAATAGAATAGAAATAATTGATAAATTATGGCATAATATATAATTATAAAATTTAAATATAATATTAAATATAATAGAATAGATTATATATATAATTGATAAGTTATGATATAATATATAAATATAATAATATAAATATATTATTTAATAGAATAGAATAGAAATTCTGGTATAATATATAAATAATATAGTGAACTATATAATATATCATTTTTAAATGACTAGGTAATAGCTAAGATCTGATCTCTCACATTGGGGGTGAAATATTTTGGTGCTGAGAAAAATAATCCTCCTAATAAGAAAACTGCAGTTTAAAGGTTAACAGCGACGCCGAAGGCAGCATGACGTTGTCGAGTGTTGAAGTGGATGGGTTGTGTTCCAACACCGGCCCTGTGTTGATTCAGCGCTTCATGGGCCGGGTTCTGAATCTGCACGTCGACCCGAGGCCACGGCGCTGAAGCCTGCACGATAACGAGCTCTCACACACCATTTCAGCACACACCACCACAGGCGGGACTCATGCCAAGGGAAACAAAGCCTTAACTTTTCAACAGTGTGTGTGCGTGTGTGTGTCTGTGTATGGGGTGTAGGGTGGGCATCGGCTACAATCGAGTCAAAATAAAAACTCTGCGCCGGGTGTGGACGCAGTCACGCTTTTTGGAGACGTGACTGAACACACCACGTTTCCTTTCCTCCTTTCATATTTATTAAATAGAAGATTCCATCTCTAAAGCGTTTCTCATTCATAAATCAAAAAATATCGCCAAGATCTACATGACGTGCCTCAGCACCACATCTCACACACTGTTCCTGCAGCCACATTGTTCTTATGAAGCACTTTCAACATTTCACCCATAAATATTCATCACTTCATATTATTAACATCATTTCAATAGCAATCATCTTTATTAGCATTATGGATTTCTTCCACATCACGTCGCTAATCCGAACGACTGATTCATTTGGAAAAGAAATAGCTAGCTAGATTTTTGCACACTTTGCTAGCTAGATTTCATCATAGAGTTCATCCAAATCCCTCATAAGGCTTGAGTAGAGAGAAAATCGCAGATAACACACTTAGCTAGCTCATCTGGAATCCAGTTCAGGATTACATTAGACAGGAAATAGCTAGCTGTATCGTATACACTTTGCTAGCTAGCTTTTTAAAGTTCATCATAATCCTTCATAAGGCTTGAGTAGACAGGAAATAGCAGAGAACACACTTAGCTAGCTCATCTGGAATCCAGTTCAGGATTAAGCTAGACAGGATATAGCTAGTTGTATTGAACAC